>NW_013652128.1:0-7860 GCF_000499385.1 Eimeria necatrix
CAGCAGCAGCAGCAGCAGCAGCAGCAGCAGCAGCAGCAGCAGCAGCAGCAGCAGCAGCAGCAGCAGCAGCAGCAGCAGCAGCAGACTTGGATTTTGCCGTCTAGCTGCGCCACCATGTCGAAGTGCTTCGCCATGTCAGTCCACATAATGGCGTTTATAATTCGCTCGCGAACTGCGGGCAACTCCGAGTCCGACAAACCCGCAAACACGTCCATGTGCGGCACCCTGCGCAAACCCTAAACCCTAAACCCTAAACCCTAAACCCTAAACCCTAAACCCTAAACCCTCAGCGGTAGACGCTGGGCGCCGAAGCCATTGGTCCTGAGCGCTGAACGCTGGACCCGAAACCCGAAAATAGAAATCCCAAACCCTAAACCCTAAACTCTAAATTCTGCACCCTAAACCCTACATCTTACACTCTAAACCCTAAACCCTAAACCCTAAACCCTGGACTTTCAGTTCCGGTGCGCTGACTCTAAACCCTAAACCCAAACCCTCAGCGGCTGCAGAGAGCGCCGCGACGACTGCTGCCAACAAGAATAGCAGCCTTGAACAACTTGCACTTTCATTTTCAGGGGCTAGGGTTTAGGGTTTAGGGTTTAGGGTTTAGGGTTTAGGTTCTAGGGCTTAGGGTTTAGGGTTAGGGTTTGCGCTGACCGAAGGATCTGCAGCAACGAGGCTGCGTGGTAATTCTCGAGGATAGAAACGTTGTTGTAAATCCGAGCTGGCCAACTGCACGCAAACCCTAAACCGTAAACCCTAAACCCTAAACCCTAAACCCTAAACCCTAGATTCAGCGTCTAGCAGCAATAGCCAAAGCCCACGGCCCAAATCGAGTTTCTACAAAACCTCCCATCCCCCAGCGCAGCCCTCAAGCTGCAAACCCCAAGCCCCAAGCCCTAAACCCCAAACCCTAAACCCTAAACCCTAAACCCTAAACCCTAAACCCTACCACTGGTTGCGCTGCATGAACAGATTGTTAAACCCTGGGTGCCCCAAGTCGTGGCCAAGAGCAGCAACAGAAAGAACAAAATAATCTGTGGGAGTAAAGCGGGCCCCCACGTCGGGCAGCGCCAGCAGCAAACAAAGCACCTGCTCGCAAACCCTAAACCCTAAACCCTAAACCCTAAACCCTAAACCCTAAACCCTAAACCCTAGGCCCTGCGCCTACGGCCAGCCGCCGCCGCAGCGGCTGGGCTTGCGTCGAGTCGAGGGTTTAGGGTTTAGCGCTCAGGGGTTTAGACCGCGAAGCCTGAGAACCCAGGAGCCCCGCAAACCCTAAACCCTAAACCCTAAACCCTAAACCCTAACCTGGACCACGTTGAGGGCGTGGTAGAAATTGTGATAAGGGTTTGGCAAATAATTTGCATGCAAAGCCCCGCAGAAGTTCATAATGATTTCTCCTCTGACTCCAAGAGAGGCTCGCTCCGCGTAGTACATCAGCAAGTCCCTAAACCCAAACCCTAAACCCTAAACCCTAAACCCTAAACCCTAAATCTTGAGGAGCGCGGGGGGAAGTGTGCAGCAGCGCAGCCCGCGCTCGAAATGCTGCGGCCACTTCCGCAGCCACTCCCTAGGGTTTAGCGCTTACAAAGTATCACTTAGGGTTTAGGATTTAGGGTTTAGGGTTTAGGGTTTAGGGTTTAGGGTTTAGGGTTTAGGGTTTGGACCTGCAGAGGCGCACGGCCTCCGGCTCAGGCAAAGACAAAACGTGAAAGTCCCAATCTAATAAATCATGCATCGTGTAGGGTTTGCCATCGAAGCAAGAAACAGAAGCCAAGTTGAACAAGGCCTGCGCGCAAACCCTAAACCCTAAACCCTAAACCCTAAACCCTAAACCCTAAGCCCTAAACCCTAAAGCCTAGATTGTGGCCCTCGGCGCAAGTGCTTTCACCCGGAAGCCAAAAGCTCCAGTTCTCAATCCGGCAAGAGAGAAGTGGCAACAGCGGCGGACTCGAACGCCTGCAGGGTTTAGGGTTTAGGGTTTAGGGTTTAGGGTTTAGGGTTTAGGGTTTCAGACAGACCTGAATCTTGTGGTTTGGAGGAATCTGCACCTTGAGGCATGCAATTGAGCCCATCCACCACAGAGGGTCTCTGCCTGTTCATCAACCCTAAACCCTAAACCCTAAACCCTAAACCCTAAACCCTAAACCCTAAACCCTAAACCCGGAAGAAATGGCCATCGGAGCATTTTGTCTTTCACGGGCACGCATATCCCCCTTCTGCTTGTGGGGTTTGTCTCTGTTCAGGCTTCCGTGGTGAGGGTTTAGGGTTTAGGGTTTAGGGTTTAGGGTTTACGTTTTTTGGGTGGCGGTTTTGAAAGGGTGTAGGCCAGCGGTTTCTTTTGGGGTTTTTCATCTTTTTCTTTTTCTCCAGAAAGCAGCAAAAGACTTTCCTCGATTTCTTCTCCTCTCTCCCGCCTGCTCGCAGGGTTTAGGGTTTAGGGTTTAGGGTTTAGGGTTTGGGGTCCCGCGTGGGCTCTGTCCTTCGCCTCACTGGCCCTTGAGGGTTTAGGGTTTAGGGTTTAGGGTTTGTGGTGAGTGTGTGTAGGCGTTCCGAGTTGCGGGCGGCGCGTGGGCGTCGCGCTCAAGAAGGCCTAGGGTTTAGGGTTTAGGGTTTAGGGTTTAGGGTTTAGGGTTTGCCTGGCTTGAATCTCCTCGAGGGTTTTGCGGCGCTGCTCCCCCAAAGCCTCTTCTATTAAACGCTCGCCAGGCATTTCTCTCAAATATTTTTCCAACTCCAAACTGACATCCACCAAACTAGCGAGTTGTCTGCAGGCCTCCAGGGGGATTTCGCTCACGCGCTGCGCAAACCCTAAACCCTAAACCCTAAACCCTAAACCCTAAACCCTAAACCCTGAATCCGCGGCGCCACGGACACGGCGTCGACGCTGCAAGCTGCAACACCCCACGGGGTAGATTTCAGCATTTGCTCGGCTGTCTAATCTTTTTGATCGAAACAATAAACCCTAAACCCTAAACCCTAAACCCTAAACCCTAAACCCTAGATCTCTGAGTCTAAGCGCTTAACTCTAAACCCTAGCCCCACTTTCTTCGTCTGCTGCGCCTGTTCCCCGTGCAACCCCAACCCCTAAACCCTAAACCCTAAACCCTAAACCCTAAACCCTAAACCCTGAACCCTAAACCCTAAACCCTCAACCCTAAACCCTACACCCTAAAGCCTAAACCGCAAACGTCAAGCCCCAAACCCGAGCCCCTGAGCCCTAACCCCCAAACCCTAGGCGCGAAACCCGAGCCGCTGAACCCTAAACCCTAAACCCTAAACCCTAAACCCTACCTCGTCGACGGCGGCGAGGAGTTCTCCGACGGGCGCGTCAAACCCTTGCTGGTTTATAACCCCTAAAACAGCGTTTACATTTGCTTTTAAACAATCCGGCATTTCTTCGCGAGCAGCAAAAAGAGCTTCGATGTGGGGGTCCAGAATGTCCTCCAGAGCCACCGCGCTCAAACCCCCCTCGCCTGCACAAACCCTAAACCCTAAACCCTAAACCCTAAACCCTAAACCCTAAACCCTAAACCCTGAGTCCTGGTGCGCGGAGAGGCTTTCAAGAGGCAAAGTCCGCGCTGGTCGCAGAGGCAAAGTGGGAATAGCGTATGGTGGGAGGAACCACGTCAAACCCTAAACCCTAAACCCTAAACCCTAAACCCTACACTTTGCGCACGCAACCCTAACCGCCAAACCCTAAACCCTAAACCCTAAACCCTAGACCGTGGACTCTAGACGCTGGAACTTCGCCCTTTGGCGCTAAGCCTAGCCCCTGAAGCGCAGCGCCGAACCCCCACCCCAAACCCCAAACCCTAAACCCCAAACCCTAAACCCTAAACCCTAAACCCTCACTTTCAATTGCGTCGTTGCTGACGGAGTCCAGTTTGACGGAGGTTTGCGAAAAAGTCGGAGCTGCTCGAGACCCTCTCGATCTGCTGCTCTCCAGATTGCTTGCTGCAGTGCTGCGGCTTCTGCTGGCGGAAGGGCGGGTGAAGGAGGAGCTGCGCAGCCGCTCCTGCTGCTGCTGCTGCTGCTGCTGCTGCTGCTGCTGCTGCTGCTGCTGCTGCTGCTGCTGGTGCTCGTCCTCCGAATACACTGACGAAGACTCGTTCGAGTCCTTTCGCACGTCCACCATGTACGACACTTTTAACTTGCTCTTCGCCCGCGCTCTGCACCCAAACCCTAAACCCTAAACCCTAAACCCTAAACCCTAAACCCTAAACTGCAGAGATGATGGGGGTCTGAAGCAGTGCAGGGGGGTGTCCGCAGCCAGTCACGCTGACCCTAAACCCTAAACCCTAGGCCCTTAACCCTGAACTCTAAACCCTAAACCCTAAACCCTAAACCCTAAACTCTTGTTCGCACCTTTCTTCCCTTTGCTGCATCCTCTCCTGCATGGCCAAAATGATGACGTCCATGACATCGCTCGTCTTGAGCGGAAGCTCCAGTCTGGCACGCAAACCCTAAACCCTAAACCCTAAACCCTAAACCCTAAACCCTAAACCCCGGGCCACACCTCCCAGCCCCTGAGCCCCAAGCCGTAAACCCTAGGCTAGAAGATCAAAACCCTTGCCCCTAAACCCTAAACCCTAGGCGCTAAACCCTCGAGTCTGCCGGGTAAATGTGGCCCTTTCACGCAGCGATTTTCTACAGCCCCTAAACCCTAGACCCTAAACCCTAGCCCGCAAACCCTAAACCCTAGACCCTAAGCCCCAAACCCTTTTTTGTGGTTTGCTGGCCGCACTCTCTGTAGACGACGTTTTGGGCGAGAGTGCTGGCCCTGACGCTGCGGGCGGTTTGCGCGGGCCTGCTGAGGAGGCTGCTGCAGTCGTCCTGCTGCTGCTGCTGCTGCTGCTGCTGCTGCTGCTGCTGCAGCAAATGGCGCGCAGACACGAAGCTAAACTTCACTTCTTTGTTGCCTTCTGCTGCATGCAGCAGCAACTTGTTGAATATTTCTTTCGGAGTCATTGGCCGCGAGTCTCTGTCTGCAGGGTTTGCGCTGCTCTTCACAAAGTCCCCCAAAAACACCGCCAACGTGGGGCACTCCGGGTCGTCCTGCCCGCAAACCCTAAACCCTAAACCCTAAACCCTAAACCCTAAACCCTAAACCCTAAACCCTGCAGGCGCGTTCCCCGCTCCCTCGGACGCCTGGTGGCGGCTGGGCGGCGTGCCGCACTCCCAACCCCGAAACCGAACCCCGAACCCCTAAACCCTAAACCCTAAACCCTAAACCCCAAACCCTAATTTAGGGTTTTGACCTCCTTGAGCTCCTGAATGAGCTGGCGGAGGCAGAAGCAGTTGGTGCACTTGACTCCAATGTCCTTGGCGAGGAAGGCGAAGAACTGCTTGGTCTCCAGCGGCAAAGACAAAGTGAAAATCTGAGACCCTAAACCCTTGAGAGATGCAAACCTCCCGTCAATGTCTTCCAAAGAAAACCTCCCTCTTCTCCGGAAAATAAAAGAAATAAAAGTCCCCCGAGAAGGCGAGGCTTGGATCTCCATAAACCCTCCCAGCGACTGCGCTATGCGGCTGCACGTCAGCAGCCGCAAACCCTGCCCGCCCCTGCGCGCAAACCCTTTTTTAGGGTTTAGGGTTTACGCCTTCGCCAAGCCGACGCAGCCCTTCCCCGCCGCCCGCACTCAACGCCCCCACCCCACTCGCGCAGATCCTCACAAACAACACCTAAACCCTAAACCCTAAACCCTAAACCCTAAACCCTAAACCCTAAACCCTAAACCCTGGGGCAACGACCAATGGGTAACCCGCCTGTCGATGAGGCCCTTCGTCTGTACCATCATTTGCGCCTTTGTGTTCTCCATGCAAACTCCATGGCCCTTCACCTGCACACCCCAAATTAGGGTTTAGGGTTTAGGGTTTAGGGTTTAGGGTTTAGGGTTTGGGGTTTGGGCCTAGGGCTGGGATGCCTCAGCTGCCACAACTCTCGCCCTCCACATTGAACTCCGCTTTTCTCTGCAGGCCTACGGCCTCCTCTTTGAGCTTTTAGGGATTAGGGTTTAGGGTTTAGGGTTTAGGGTTTAGGGTTTGGGGACCTCGAAGCGAATGTCGTAAAGCTGGAAAGCAGCAGAGTTTGAATTTTCATTTCTTTCTTTTCTTTGATTTGAAACATTTGCATTTACATAAATGTCAACTCCCGCGCCCTTTTCAACAGAGTGGTCCAAGACGTAGGCGAGAGTCTGCACCCAAACCCCAAACCCTAAACCCTAAACCCTAAACCCTAAACCCTAAACCCTAAACCCTAGCCCCTGCGTGTGTGCGGAACCCTCTTGGCGGGCGTCTGCGGCCGCCATGGCTGTTGGGGGTTTCGGAGTTGGGGGGTTTGCGCTTTGGCGGAAGGCCTAAGTGCGCAAACCCTAAACCCTAAATTAGGGTTTACGCGGGTGAGGGTGGTGGCGAGCTTGTCCTTGCGAATAAAAGCTGTGGAGGGAAATCCATTTGCAAAAGTGCAAGTTATGGGGGTTTGGTTTGCTGCTGCTTTTGGCCGAAATAAATCTATGCAGTTTTCCACTACGGCCCGGGGGTCTAGTGCTGCGTCTTCTTCGTCCTGAAGCAAACAAAATTAAATAAATAAATAAATAAATAAATAAATAAATTAATTAATTAATTAATTAATTTAATTAATTGATTTAATTTAATTCGTTTCACTTTATTAATTGGGTTAATGTGTTAAATTCGGGACAAAACGGATCGAATTTGCCCCAAAGCTGCAAACCCTAAACCCTAAACCCTAAACCCTAAACCCTAAACCCTAAACCGTAAACCGTAAACCCTAAACCCTAAACCGTAAACCCTAAACCCTAAACCCTAAACCCTCGCCTGGGGCCCCAAAACCTCGGTTTCGATGTAGACGAGGAGGTTGACGGCGGTGGCGATGATGTCGACAAGGGCTTTTTCCTCGAGCTTGAGAAGCTTGAGGTGGTAAGGAGTCAGTTTGCTGCTGCTGAGCAGCAGCGCAGCAAAACCCTCAACTGCCTGCAGCCGCTGCAGCAGCAGCAACTCCAGGAAGCAAACGAAGTATTCCGACAAGTCTTTCATTTTGGTCTCGATGCTTTTTCCCGAAGAAAACACTGCCGACTGACACGCAGAAAACGCGTCCAGTATCTTCTCTGACAAACCACGCAAACCCTAAACCCTAAACCCTAAACCCTAAACCCTAAACCCTAAACCCTAAACCCTAAACCCTAAACCCCTAAACCCTAAACCCTAAACCCTAAACCCTAAACCCTAAACCCTAAACCCTAAACCCTAAACCCTAAAACAAAACCCTAAACCCTAAACCCTAAACCCTAAACCCTAAACCCTAAACCCTAAACCCTAAACCCTAAACCGCAAACCCTAAACCCTAAACCCTAAACCCTAAACCCTAAACCCTAAACCCTAAACCCTAAGCTGACCACTGCCCTAAACCCTAAACCCTAAACCCTAAACCCTAAACCCTAAACCCTAAACCCTAAACCCTAAACCCTAAAACAAAACCCTAAACCCTAAACCCTAAACCCTAAACCCTAAACCCTAAACCCTAAACCCTAAACCCTAAACCGCAAACCCTAAACCCTAAACCCTAAACCCTAAACCCTAAACCCTAAACCCTAAACCCTAAGCTGACCACTGCGATTCTGGCGCCCAAAGTGTGTTCGCACACGCGAAACCCTTCACGCTCAACCTGAACTCTGAAACCCGATATGTTCTCTGACATGCAAAACCCTAACCCAAAACCCTAAACCCTAAACCCCAAACCCCAAACCCTAAACCCTAATCCCAGTGGCTTTGCCGTTGAAGAATATGGCGACGAGCCGCGAAAGGGCAGCAGCCGCACTCGCCCGCCTCTCCACCCCC
>NW_013652129.1:0-2500 GCF_000499385.1 Eimeria necatrix
CAGCTGCAGCAGCAGCAGCGGCAGTGGTAATAATAGTGCTGCAGCAGCAGCAGCAGCAGCGACAATAATAGTGCAGCAGCAGCGGCAATAAAAATAATAGTGCAGCAGCAGCAGCAGCAAGGAAAGAAATAACAAAAGAATAAAAGAACAAAAGAGTTAAATAAATAAAAAGAATTAAATTAAATTAAATTAAATTAAATAAGATTAAATTAAATTAATTAAATAAATTAAAATAAAAAAATAAAGAAAGACTTGCCAATTCCTACAAAAACTTCAAACAAAATCAGCCAAGAAGTTTCTTGACTGTCCAGCAAGTAAAGACCCACAATGAGCTGCAGCAAAAAACATTTTTAAGCAGCAGCAGCAGCAGCAGCAGCAGCAGCATATGCAGCAACAACAGCTTGCTACAGCAGCAGCAGCATATGCTGCAGCAGCAGCACCAGCAGCAGCACATGATGCAGCAGCAGCAGCATATGCAGCTGCAACACATGATGCAGCAGCAGCAGCATATGCAGCTGCAGCAGCAGCATATGCTGCAGCAGCAGCAGCATATGCAGCTGCAGCAGCACAACATGCTGCAGCAGCAGCAGCAGCAGCATATGCAGCAGCAGCAGCACAACATGCTGCAGCAGCAGCAGCAGCAGCAAGTTACCTCGCAGACGAAGCTGAAGATAAGAGACACCGCAGAAAGTCCCTCCATGGATTCGTTTTTATACCAAAACTGCATATCTGAAAAAATAAAAATAAAAAAATAAAAATAAAATTTAAATGAAATTAAAAAGAAAATAAGATTAATTTAAATTGAACTAGTGGGAAATTAAAAAGAAATTGGATTTTAAAAAAAATTAAATCAAAGAAGTTTAAAAAAATTGAGAAAAATAAAAAAATCAAAAGGAATTGAAGAGATATGAAAAGGAAGAAAGAAAAACGAAATCAAATTAAAATTCTATTTTAAAATTAAAAGTCAAAAATGAAATAAAAAATGGAAAGTAAATAAAAATAAATGAGTTTAGTTAGAAAGAAAAAAAAATAAAAAACATAAATAAAAGAAACAAATGACAAAAAAACAAAAAAACAAAAAAGCAAAACAAAGAATCGAAAAGCAAGTAAAAAACAAAATAAAAACAACAAAAACCAAAAAACGAAAACAAAAAGCAAAAACAAAAAAGAAAAGCAAATAAAATAAAATAAAAAACAAAAAAGAAAAACAAATAAAATAAAATAAAAAAAAGAAAAGCAAATAAAATAAAATAAAAAACAAAAGTACCGTTTTTGAAGGCGAAGAAGGAAAAGAGGGAATGGAGAAGAATAAAAAGCGAAGAAAAAACCAACATGAAAGGATTTGTCTCCAAAATAATTCTTTTAAACATCAAAGTCTCCTTTTGTGTCTGCAGTCCGAGTTGCTGCTGCTGCTGCTGCGCCCCCGCTATTTGCTGCTGCAGCACGAACGCATGCAAACTCCCCACCCCGAACGACAGCAGCAGCTTCTCCGAAGTCTCCTGCACAAAACGCGCAACAAACCCTAAACCCTAAACCCTAAACCCTAAACCCTAAGCCCGACACTCTGCGGGTGCAAAGTGCGCAAAATTTCACCCAAAAAGGACACAAATTCATCGAAAACAGACATAAAACCCAAACCCTAAACCCTAAACCCTAAACCCTAAACCCTAAACCCTAAACCCTAAACCCTAAACGCTTAACCCTTAAAACCCTAAACCCTAAACCCCAAACCCTAAACCCTAAACCCTAAACCCGAAACACATTGGCAGTGCAAAGCATAAGCATTAAACCGCATCAAACCCTAAACCCTAAACCCTAATCCCTAAACCCTAAGCCCTAAACCCTAAAACCTAAACCCTAAACCCTAAACCCTAAACCCTAAACCCTACCTTGAAGGGGCCCTGCACTGAGGGAAGCAGCTGTATGTACAGCTGAATCGAAAACGACGGAAACGTCGACGCGGTTTTTGAAGTGTCTGATCAGCTCCGACGAGTCTTCCTGAAAATTAAATTAAATTAAATTAATTAAATTAAATATTTAAATTAAATTAAATTAAATTAATTAAATTAAATTAAATAATCAAATTAAATTAAATTAAATTAGTTAAATTAAATTAAAAAATTAAATTAAATTACATTAAATTAAATTAATTAAATTAAAAAATTAAATAACTAGATTAAGTCAAATTGAATTAAATCAAATTTAATTAAATTAAATTAATTAAATAAACATATAACATATAAAAACAAATCAAACTAATTGAATTAAATTAAATTAAATTAAATGGGATAAAATGGAATAGAATGAAAGAAGATGATATGCAAAGAATAAAAAGAAAATAAATAAAAAGAATAAAAGAACAAAAAGGAAATAATAAAAAGAACAAAAATAATAAAAGAAAGAAACAAAAGTAAATGAAAAAGGAGACAAAAGGAGCATTAGAAAGTGCGTACTGAGTCTTCGCTGCTGCTGCTGCTGCTGCTGCTGCTGCTGCTGCTGC
>NW_013652129.1:5000-6921 GCF_000499385.1 Eimeria necatrix
GCAGCAGCGGCAGCAGCAGCGGCAAACTGCAGCAGCAGCAAGTCGCTGCAGCAGCACGGGAAAATGGATTAGGCAGCAGCAAGAAGCAGCAGCAGCAGCAGCAGCAGCAGCAGCAGCAGACGGGAGCAGCAACAGCAGCAAACCGCAGCAGCACACGTACACAGGAAGCTCTGCGCGGGGGCCTCATTTTCAGCAGCAGCAGCTGCTGCTGCAGCAGGCTCTGGCATTTCCAGGAGGCAATCTCAGACAGCAGCAGCAGCAGCAGCAGCAGCAGCAGCAGCAGCAGCAGCTGTCCATACAAGGAGACACTTTCCCTCGTGTCTCTGTCTTTGCGCGTGTCTTGCTGCTGGTGCTGCTGCTGCGTTTGCTGCTGCCCCAGCTGCTGCTCCTGCTGCTGCAGCAGCCTCTGCTGCTCCTCGGCGCCGGCTGCTTTCCCGCTGCTGCCGCTGCTGCTGCTGCTGCTGTTGCTGCTGCTGCTGCTGCTGCTCTTTCAGGTGCTGCAGTCCCCTTTGTGGGGAATGCAGTGAGCTGCCAAGGCTCCCTTTATCTCTTCTTAGGCTACCGTTTTGCTGCAGCAGCAGCAGCAGCAGCAGCAGCAGCAGCAGCAGCAGCAGAGTAAGCGCGAGCAGCTGCAGCAGCAGCAGCAGCAGCAGAGACGGCGGCGGCTGTCTGCTGCTGCAGCAAGGGCTCAGCTGGAGTGCAGCAAACTTGAAGAAAACTTTTTAAATGGTATTTATTTTCTTTTAATTGGAGAAATAAAGAAAAGACAAAAAGAGCAGTTGCTGCAAAATGCATGCAGAGCAGCAGCAGCAGCAGCAGCAGCTCGGGGCTTTCTGTCGGCAGCGGCAGCTTTCTGAAATGAATTAAATAAATAAATAAATAAATAAATAAATAAATAAATATTTAAATTAATTATTTATTTATTTATTTTATTTTTTGGTTTTAATCAAACAATTCAGACAAGACGAACTGCAGCAAGCAGCAGCCCGGCAGCTGAGGGGCCCCTGCGCTACTTCAGGGGCCCCACGAACCCTAGGCCCCTGCGCTACTTCAGGGGCCCCACGAACCCTAAACCCTAAACCCTAAACGCTAAACCCTAAACCCTAAACCCTAAACCCTAAACCCTAAACCCTAAACCCTAAACCCTAGTCGGGGGGCTTGAAGAAACCTTCCGCATATTCCACCGCCTTCTTTGCTCCCACTTGTCTCTGCAGCAGCAGCAGCAGCAGCAACAGATTTTGCAGCAACAGCAGCAACAGCAGCAGCAAAAGCAGCAGCAGCAGCAGATCCGGCAACAAAAGCAGCAGCAGCAGAAGCAGCAACAACAGCACTAACAGCAGCAACAGCAGCAGCAACAGCGGCAGCAAATGCAGCAGCAGCAGCAGCAAAAGCAGCAACAGCACCAGCAGATTTGGCAACAACAACAGCAACAGTAACAGCAGCAACAGCAGCAACAGCAGCAACAGCAGCAGCAGCAGCAAACGCAGCAGCAGCAGCAGCAAAAGCAGAATGGGCATTGCCTCTGCCGATACCTTGCAGATTAAGCAGCAGCAAGCAGCAGCAGCAGCAGCAACAGCAGCAGCAGCAGCAAAAGGGTGTGAAAGACTCGCTGCAGATTAAGCAGCAGCAAGCAGCAGCAGCAGCAGCAACAGCAGCAGCAGCAAAGACAAATGAAAACCAGAGAAGCAGAAGTCAAATAAAATGGCACAGTGAGCTGCTGCTGCTGCTGCTGCTGCTAATGCTGCTGCTGCTACTGCTGCTGCTGCTAATACTGCTGCTGCTGCTGCTGCTGCTAATACTGCTGCTGCTGCTGCTGCTGCTGCTCCTGAAAAATTATTCGCTCTTTTTGCTGCTCATGTAGCTGCTGCTGCGGATGTCGTGTGCTGCTGCTAGCCTGGGCTTTACCTCCGCTGCTGCTGCT
>NW_013652130.1:5000-8265 GCF_000499385.1 Eimeria necatrix
TGCTACTGCTGCTGCTGCTGCTGCTGCTGTGCAGCCACACTGGAGGCTCAACTGGGGTGCCCCGAGGCGGCCTTAGAGACAGCCGAAGCAGCACTGCGCTGCTGCTGCCTTTCGCAGCCCGCTGCCCTCTGCAGCAGCAGCAGCAGCAGCAGCAGCAGCAGCAGCAGCAAAAAGGGATTTGCATGCACTTGCAGCAACACTGCAGCAAGAAATGAAATGGTGGCCAGAGGGGCCCAGGCGTGGGCTCCCTTGCCCCTGGGGTGTACAGACGCCGACAGGCTGCAAGCGCTGCTGCTGCTGCTGCACTGTCTCGACAGCAGCAGCAGCAGCAGCAGCAGCAACAGCAGCAGCAGCAGCAGCAGCAGCAGCAAGCGGCGCGAAAAGGCATGGGCAGTGCTTCAGGCCGCAGCGCAGGAGTTCGGCTGCCCAGAAGTTGTCACTATGAGCAGCAGCAGCAGCAGCAGCAGCAGCAGCAGCAGCAACGGATATGACCACAGCAGCAGCAGCAGCGCCCCTGGAAGCAGCAGCAAAAGCTGCAGCAGCCGCAGCAGCAACTGGGCACGCGACAAGATAGTGATTGCTGCTGCTGAGCATGCAGCAGCAACGGGGTCTCCTGCTGCTGCGCTGCAGCTGCTGCAGCAGGTAGCAGCAGGGTCTCCAATGCGTGCTGCAGCACAGCTTGCTGCTGCTGCAGTGCAGCTTTTGCTGCTGGAAGACAACATTGCAGCAATCCGCTGCCTCCGCCGTGCTGCTGCTGCTCCTTGCTGCTGCGCTGCAGCACTTTGCAAAGCTGGGGAGCTGCTGCTGCTGCTGAGGAGGCCCCAAGATGCTGCTGCTGCTTTTCAAAGGGCCTCTGAGCTGCTGCCAGACAACAGACACATAGCCTGCCAACTCAGTGAGCTGCAGCAGCAGCAGCAGCAGCAGCAGCAGCAGCAGCAGCAGCAGCAGCAGCAGCAGCAGCAGCACCAATACCGCTAACAGCTGCAGCTGCAGCTCTTAACCTCTACACTTAAACAAAACAGTGAAGCAGCAGCTTCAATTGCTGCTGCTGTTTGTGCTGCTGTGCTGCTGCTGCTGCTGCTGCTGCTGCTGCTGCTGCTGCTGCAGTTGTGAGCCTTACTGCAGCTCACGAGTTTGAAGCTGCAGCAAAGCGCGCAACGAGCGAGCTGCAGCAGCGGCCAGGAGACTGGCAGTTGCTGCTGCTGCTGCTGCAGCTGCTGCAGAAGCTGGGCCGGCCCCGCGCTGCTGCTGCTGCTGCTGCTTGCCTGGACTCCCCAGGTGTCTTGGCAGCAGCAGACACTTCAGAGCTGCTGCTGAAGCTGAAGGCCCTTTTAGTTAAAGCAGCATGTTTGGAGACAGCAGCAGCACAGCCGCAGCTGCTGCTCGAGGACCACTGCAGCAGCAGCGGCAGAGCAGCCGCCGAGGGGTCAGCTGCTGCTGCTGCTGCTGCTGCTGCTGCTGCAGATGCAGGTTCTGCTGTTGCTGCTGCTGCTGCTGCTGGAGTTGCTGTGTCTTTCTGTTCGCTGCTGCAGCTGCTCTTGCTGCTGCTGCTGCTCTTCTCGCTTGCTGCTGCTTCTGCTCCTCTCCCTTGCTGCTGCTGCTGCTGCTGCTGCTCTTGCTACCTGCTGCTGCTCCTGCTGTCTCCTCTTGCTGCTGCTGCCTTTGCTCACACTTTTTGCTGCAGCTCAAACAGCAAGGGCTGTCTCTACGCTTGGGCCGCTGCGCACGCTGCTGCTGCTGCTGTTGCTGCTGCTGCTCTTCGTGCTCTTGCTGCTGCTGTTGCTGCCGCTGCCGCTTCTGCTTTTTCTGCTGCTGCTGCTGCTGCTGCTGCTGCTGCTGCTGTGGCCAGCTACGCATGCATGCAGCTGCTGCATGCAGGGCCATAATACTGCTGCGGCGAGTGCAGCAAAAGTTGATTTCAATGCTCTCCGAAGCAGCAAGCACGCCGGGGCCTGCAGCAGCAGCAGAAGCAGCAGCAGCAGCAGAAGCAGCAGGAGCAGCAGCAGCAGCAGCAACAGCTGCTGCCCCTAGCTGCTGCCCGCAGCTGCCAGCCGCCTTTGTCCGCAGCTTGAGCATAATCAGCAGCAGCAGCCTGAGCAGCAGCGCAAGCAGCAGCAGCAGCAGCAGCAGCAGCAGCAGCAGCAGCAGCAAGCGCGAGCTGCTGTGCGCGGCCTCGAAGCAGCTGGCGCGGCTGCTGTGGCAGCAGCAGCAAGATGCTGTTGCTGCTGCTGCTGTCTGCAGAGAATGCATGCAGTTTGCTGCAGCAGACACGGAGCTGCATGCGCTGCTGTGTCGGCTGTCTCTACAGCTCGGCCGCATGCAGGAGGCCGAAGAGGCCCTTAGGACCATCAGCAGCAGCAGCAGCAGCAGCAGCAGCAGCAGCAGCAGCAGCAGCAGCAGCACAGGTCCGTGGGTCTCTTTCTGCTTCATTTGGGCTCCTCTTTGTTCTTGCTGCCGCTGCTGCACTTGCTGCTGCTGCTGCTGCACTTGCTGCTGCTGCTGCATTTGCTGCTGCTGCTGCTGCGTTTGCTGCGCTTGCTGTTGCTGTCGCTGCGTTTGCTGCTGCCGCACTTGCTGTTGCTGCTGTTGCTGCTGCAGCTGCGGCTGCTGCTGCTGCTGCTTTGGCCGTGCCTCCTGTCCCTGCAACTCTTTCTTTCTGCTGCTGCCGCTGCTGCTGCTGCTGCTGCTGCTGCTGCTGCTGCTGCTGCTGCAGTTGCTGAGCTGCAGGTGCATCTAATAGCTGCTGCGCTGCAGCGCGGGCCCCACAGCCTGCAGGACTTGGGGCTGCATGCAGTGCGGCTGGCGCAGCAGCAAAGTGTCTCCTTTGCTGCAGTTGAGGGGGCTTTGCTGCTGCTGCGGCAGCGGGGGCTGCTGCAGCAGTGCGAAGAGGTTTGCTTCCAGCTCAAGCAGCAGCAGCAGCAGCAGCAGCAGCAGCAGCAGCAGCAGCAGCAGCAGCAGGGGGGGCACAGCAGCAGCAAGGCGATGTTCGCAGCGTACTGCGAAGGGCTCGTCTCCAAGTAAGAAAAAGCAGTCGAGGGTTTAGGGTTTGCAAACCCTAAACCCTCGATTAGTTCTTTTGCCGCTTTTACCGCCCCCAAAGAACAGAAACCTTCAGGGTTTAGGGTTTAGCGTTTAGGGTTTAGGGTTTAGGGTTTAGGGTTTAGGGTTTAGGGTTTAGGGTTCGAGGGTTTAGGGTTTGCAAACCCTAAACCCTCGATTAGTTCTTTTGCCGCTTTTACCGCCCCCAAAGAACAGAAACCTTCAG
>NW_013652131.1:0-8467 GCF_000499385.1 Eimeria necatrix
AAGCCACTGCCACATTCATAGCCCTGTGAAATGACATTCCTTCCAGAATTTTACATGCACTGCCTATTGTTCCACGCAATACATCCGCTTTTTTCTCGAGAGATTGCAAAAGACAAGTAAGCAGGCTCACACATCATGTCTTTCGCGCTTTGCAACTCACTTGCTGCAAGCACACGAACAGCACCATATTTGCTGCACAGCCCGCAATAGCAGCACACAAATTCAGCATTTTGGATTGAATTTTATTTCATATTTACGCAACGACAGAGCTTCAACGGCAGGGGGGAGAAACAGATATGCACATAAATAAGCTCTTTAACAGAAGCGTTCGCTGTAAATTATTTTTGTGCTTCTCTCTTGTATGCAAGTACGCAACCTTCAGCTTGCTTCGTGCAACCTGCCTTACCCTGAAGGCAAAAACAAAATAAAGCTCCAAACCTTCTTTAGGGCAGTGCAAAACAATGAACACCTGATAAAGCCACTGCCACATTCATAGCCCTGTGAAATGACATTCCTTCCAGAATTTTACATGCACCGCCTGTTGTTCCACGCATTACATCCGCTTCTTTCTCGAAAGATTGCAAAAGACAAGTAAGCAGGCTCACGCCTCATGTCTTTCGCGCTTTGCAACTCAAAAGGCCTTGGCATCCCCGCAAAACATCTAACGCAACGAACGTGCTCGCGGCACGCCAACAATAACCCTCGTCCTACCTTTCATCGGGACCAACGCTTTCATTGCAGACCAAGATTCTTACGTCGCATGCGCGCCACCGCAACTGCTGTGCATCTTCATGTAGCATGCGCGCCATCGCATCTGCGGCAATTCCCAATAGCCGTAACACAGTGGAATGATGCTCCACAAGCACAGAGCACAGTGCTCTTCCTTTTCTCCTGCTCACGGCAAAGCCTTCGTCCACAAATCCTGCACCTTACAACTCATCTTCCAGTTGTATTTACTTGCATACGCACATTCATTAGCTGCGACAGGGACGTTCGGTGTCGCTGCGCCCAGGGATGTTCTCGCTGTGCCGCAGCGCTTGTCTTGCGTTCACTGTCGTCTACCCACAGCACCAAGGGCACGTCCATAGCTTCCCAACGCCAGAACTAGACAAATAGACAAAAACTTATCGTGCGATTTCCCATGCTCTGCAATGCGCTTCTGCGCACGGGCTTGCTGAAATCTCTAAGTCACTGCACGTTCAAAACCAGACGTCTCCACAACGAGCTTCACTATCTGCAAGTAGGTTTATTTACGCGTTCCAAAAAAATCGTGTATCTCACGATCTGGGAATCCACAAGCACGTGGAGAGCATTTGTTTCGAAATTTCAAATATTGCGCAGCAGCTCGCCAAAAAGAAATCCCGTAGTTGCTTGCTGCAACAAAACGTCGTCATGAATGTAACGGAGAATGGACGCCTGAGTGCAGACGCCCAATATCGTTAGTTGCAAACGCTTGGAAAGCGGAATACAAAACTCATCTTGAGTAGGTTCGATTGGCCTCAACTACGGAACCCTTGTCCTCAAGTATAGCCCTATTCCACGCAAGTTAGTGGCACAAGCAAGTTGTTGGCCCGTGGACTACAAGCACCACGACGGTACTACAGGCTGGCATTTGCCAGCCACAAAATTTTTAAATCGCGCATTTCCACTCTCAGTTTAATAGACGAATGATCTGATGCGAAGCGAAAGGCGCACAAGCTGGCAAAGCAGACTTTTTACTATTGTGCTGGTGATTGCAGGGACCCTTCGGGTTGACATGCTCAAACAGTTATCGGGCGTGCTAAGAAGGCGAACATTGCCACAAGTACACACAAAGTGCAAATTTTCCATAGATACGTCAGAGGATACGAAAGGGCACTTCAGATGCTGGGTTGGCAAAGAAGCGCAGGATTTTCGACACTGCAGTGTATCTTGAACACAACAGCATGAAGCATGTCCTTGAAAACAAGCGTCGCGCGCACAGCACGCCTACAATTGTTGTTAAGGACGGCGATATTGCACTGCTCACCCACGCGCGCACAGCGAGACCTGTGAAAACAGAGACGAAACACAGAGGCGGCAAATAACGGAAACATCGCTCCGTACCCAGCACTGCCTCATGGCCACAATAAAATGCCCACACTAGAAAAGCAAAGCTGAACACAAACAGAGATACAGTGGGAACAGTACATAGCGATTAGCCATGGTTGCACGGTCTGATCGTTTTCCAGACGAACTCCCTGAACGTTCAGTTGACACATTAACTGGCCAATTAAAAAAGGTTTAGAGTTAGCAAACAGGAGCTCATAGGTTTGCAGAAGCACAGCTAACACTGGTAACTGCTTGTAGTCCGGGAAACGCAATTTCATGTATCTTTATATCCACTATGAATGGTGGAGATGTGCGACACGTGAACAACCATGCAGTCAAAGTATAGATAATGCATTTCAGTGGGGCAAAGGGGAAATGGCTTGTGTGAAGTGAACCTGTTTTCTGCCTTTTCGGGGCTCCCAAGCTGCCAGCGTAAGCGACGTTGACCGACGGTTCAATACGGCGCCTCTATATATTAATTAGAAGAAGGTGTGTCGTCAAGTGTGTGTCATTTCACAAGGAAACAAGACCAGCACTTTTTTCCAAACGGACAAAATGTGTGGCATTTGTATTAAGTGGGCGATCGCATGTCTCTGTCTCGCTCCATGTAGCGTCGTGTCAAAGCCGTGCCTCATCGTTTTCCCGCCCACTAACTGAGGTTCACATATTCTGGGTAAAAAGACTTCGCTTTTGAAGTGCTAGATGCTCATATATGCTCGTAAAAATTTCGAAGGCAATTTTTTGCGCAAACCTATGCTTTGCACGCTTTGTACAATCGCCGTCAACTGTAGGGCAGATGATCTCCACGGGCAGCTTCAATTGTTTTTGGCTCTGCACCGACGTCTACGACTACGTGAAAAAAGAACATCGTTGCAGCCATGTATAAAAGAGGCTTCGCATTTGATTTTGAAAATGCACTTGCACTGCTTGAAGTAACGTCAGTCGCATACGCGTTTTAGCTATTTCTCCAGCGCTAGCATCTCCCGATGCTGACGCATTACGACAAACAAGCGAGAAGCCCAGTATCACTGGCCTGAACAAGACACTATTTTGTTTTGCCCTTCAAGTCACAAGTGTCCGATCAACTGGTATGGAAAGCAGAGGTAGCCCTGCACTCATGACTAATGAGATCCAAACGCACCAATAACTGCCAGTGCCAAACGCAACACAAAAACTGCGACACATAATAAATGAAACAAGTTGTCGTCGCTAAACCAATGCATTGAGCGTATTTCTTGTTCTTTTGGCGAGGTCCTTTAATTCTCAACAGGCATGCATTGGACAGTTGCCAGAGAGCAATGGCTTCTGCACTAAACATGCGAACGCATAGCAATCTGCGAAAATTCAGCTTGGCTGGCACCTGTTTGGGAACGAAGGGATACGACGCCACCTAGACAGGTAGAGCACGCTGTGGTACAAGGAATAATTAATACAACGGAAAACGTGCTAAGCTGCTATGAAGAGATTCCTGCAAAGCTTAGTAAAAATATGCACGCACAAGATCATGCACTTGCAGCGCAAAACTGTTTGGTCACCACAGAGCCCTAGGGCATTACGTAGCTTACGGCTTTCTTAACCATATCGAAATCCACATAGATAGCGCACCATTTGGAAGTCCCAAAAATGTGCCGCAGCTTGCTGAATGCAAGTGGCCCACTATCTGCATCGCGAAAGCCATCGTAAGTGCGATCCGTTATAATGGGAGTGTCATGTGCCGCCGCGACGGTCCTTCCATGGTCACACGATGTATGTAGTGTAGTGTGTTCACTCATGGTTTGAAATGCTCACGCTTAGTTTGCAACCAGTAAAGCACACTTCAACATCAACTTTTGCACTTACGCAAAGCAAGCTTTACTAGTTTTTGACAAAACATTGAAGACGCAGTAGTTGGTTAAGCAGCTTGGACTAGGCCTTTGTTGACTGCAAGCAGGTCAAGAAGGTCCGCAGCGACACCGTTTCGAGCTCAGCAATACACTTCGACAAAACGTGCTCTACTTTGAACTGCTTAAAAGATTTTAAGCCACACTTGTTGCCCGCGAAAATGCGAATGCAAAATAACTCCCTGTTTTCTGACGACTCACAGCCTGGCAGTGACAGGAGAACATGTCACGCTACATGTCGGAGTTCTGTGTTTGCGCCTTAACTGAAAGAGTCCAGGACATGAGTAACTTCAACGCCACCCTCACTAGCAACATCAATTCCTTACAGTACAGATATGCTCTGAAGCAACACAGAAATGCTTTCTGTTTATATCATAGCACTACCTCTTTGTAATGGCAGCTTTTGATTGAATCACTTAGAATGTTTTATTTACGTTTTTCGTATTTCATATTAGTTTTACACACATCCAACTCCTTGCTATCTCCATCTTGATGGCTTCTGCTTTGGCCACGAAGATGAGCTTTCGCTCTTCTCATAAATGTGATTTAAGCCATCAACGCGAGCATCAAAGGCCAGCCCCCTTCATAACCAGCCCTGCAAGACAAGCAGCTCTTCTCAAAAACCGTTGTGCATGCATTAAAACGAATGCGCCTTTTCCTCAAGGTGCTCCTGACAGTCTGACTAGTTGACCTGCCGCCTTTGTGCAAGATTTCAGCAACTGCATCTCCTTAAAAACGCTAGCGCAACCTATTCTACAAAAGCGAGAGATCTAGAAAAGGTGTAACGGCTTTGGAGAAAAAGCAACCGTGCTGATTGTGTTGCCAAAGAAACAAACTCTTTCAAGTGCTTATTTCAAGTGGCACACTATGTTGAGTAGAAGAATTCTAGAGTCGAAATAAGTCAAGTGCTTTTCAAATGGCCATAACACAGCACGAGATACTGCCAATGGCTTTGAGGGAGTAAGACGTCTTAATCTCAGTAATCATGTGGCATGGCAAGCCTAATCATGGTGCATTTATTCAATCCTGCAGGCCAGCATATATGGAATGCAGCCTCTACAAATAAATCTTTGATCAAGCAATCATACTTTTCTTCAGCAGAAGTGTTGCGCGATGTGTGTTGTCACACTCAGGTTATTGCGAAACGTTCGTTTTGATTTTACGGCGAATTTTGGACCTAGTTTAGCATACAATGCAGAAGACTGAGAGAGGTGAAACATATTCCCCTGAAAGTGTGCAAGGCTTAAGACTGGGCTGGACCCGCTCTGCGGCGTAGTTACTTTGACAGCCATATCAGCTGCTTTCTTGCACCTGCATCAGAACAAATCCCTACAGTCTACCGTTTGTTTAACATGGCATTTGCCTTCTAGTTAGTCGTATAGCCTCTCTAGATTCGCTGTCTGCCTTTACAGCGTTTAGTAAAAAGGTATTAACACCAGGAAGAGTCGTGAAACCCAGGTGAGCTTCGTCCCCCTCTGCTGCATCTCCAGTAGCAATCGCGTCTCCAGCAGGAGCAGCAGCTGCTGTATCCTGCGTTCTTTGTGTCTTTACTCTTCGTATCTTGCAATGCAGCTGACTAACTTGCTGAATGGCATGAAGAGGTACACATACTTTCAAGCTAAACAGAGGACTCAAAATCGTAGAAGACAACAAAGTTAAGTGCTGCCTTCGTATACGATTCGTTAGTGCTGCTAGAATACTCAGAAACGCCTTTTATCAGCAACAGAAAAGGAGAGTTCACCTTCAAAAGAAGTGTAATGCTCCGAAGAAATTGCCTTTGTTTTGAATTGGTGAGCCAAACACTGCAGGCCTTTAGATAGAAATATCGTCCGTCTTTACACCATCACTTTACCTATCACTTCGCTGTACATTAAACTAAATGATGAAGAAAGCAAAAGTGCAGGCGAAAGGTATGGTGCCGAAGGCCTTTCTAGGTGCTGGAACCGCCTGCTCAGTCATTCCGCTGTGAAAATTGTTTGACCCATCGTGCTTGTTTTGGCTTGGCCAACTCTTGAAGGTACACGCGCTCCTTTGCTGCATAATTATAACAAATAATGAAACACACGCGCTTGATGTGCAAGTAACCGCATGGCCAAGCACTGTGTGAAGCGGTTCGCAGCGGCGGCAAAAAAGCATGAACGTTCAAGTACCTTAACGCAGGAACGGTGCAATTCCGTTGTGCGCAGTGTTGTTTGAAGGAAACTGCAAGATTTCTGCGCAGACGTCTGAAACTGCCTGGCGAGAAACATTCGATTCACAGAAAACTGCTTCGCCGTCGAAGCCAATACCACATGACAGAGAGCCACGCACTTGTTATGTAAGCAGCGGGTAGCAGAAAGTGAGCTACGCTGCTGGCTCTGTAAGCAACCTACTACATATATTTATTCGTTGCACTTTCCTGCACAATGAATAGACCAAAAATCAAACTCTTGCCGTATCACGCAGCGCATGTCTGCCAACGGCTTGCCTGCGACCTTTAATTCACTGCACGCGCAAAGCCAAACTCCTTCACAATGGCATTCGCTCTTAGTTACTGTATGTGTTTCAAATACATATCTAATCGCACAAGCTGTCAATCCACAATCGCCTGGGGTGGATTCATCCGTACATCGTTTCGATTGACCAACGAAACCATAGTTGCTTGCTGCAACACACAACAATCCAATAATCGCGTGCGTGCACAAATCCGACGTTGTCAGTTTCAAAGTCTTGAAGAGAGAAAGATAGATTAATTCAACGCTCTAGTGCCAGCAATTAAGGGAGCCTTTGCCCTTGACAAAAGCCTTTCTCAACGCAAGCGAGTGGCCCAAGCAAGGTAAAGGCTTGCTCCCAAACATCCTGGTGGCTTTCCACGCTGAAATTGGCAAGCGCAAAACCTTTCAAGTTTGCAAAAATTCAAATGGTGTCAGATGGGCGAGTGAATTCATGCGACACGAAAAAAGCGAACAAGCTGGTGAAGCACGCCCATTTTTTGCTGCGCTGGTGATCGTCGTGACCGCCCGGTTTTATATTTTTGAAAAGTATACCGAGCAAGGTAAAAGGGCAAGCACGCCCACAAGCGCAAACATACTGTATCACCGATCGGAAGAAATAGACCGCGCAGCACGTTTACCACCTTAGTTAAGGATCATGTGCTTCAAAAGGAAAATCCACGCAACAGCGTTTTCTGCCTGCAGGTGCACCACGAGTTACAAAAACGGTGAAAGAAACACAGTGGTCCTGGACAACGGAAAGACGATGATCTGGCCACCGACGCTTCACGTTCATGATAAATTGCTTACATTGAACGATGCAAAGCACCTCCTTCAATGTAAGCAATTTATCAGCGATTAGCCAATGCTGAGCACGCTGGAAATCTTCGGAACGCACGTCCTACGGATCAGCCGCGCAAGTTGCCCATCAGAAGGCGTGGAAAAGTTGGAGAACAGGCGCTCGAACGTCCAACCGAACGGTGGTATGTAAGATTGTGCAGTCTGGCAACCGCCATGGACAACCAACATATGAAGCAGGTTGCTGTGCAAGCAATTAAAAGTTCCTAGATTTCTTTGCAACACAACAAGGGCAGAATGACGCACGGCAAACAAAAACTATCTTGATTTTATAAGGGCTCACAAAGTGGCAATGTAAGCGGCACCCATCAACAGGTCCACTTACCGCCTAGAGCTGCTGATGGGAAATGGATTCCATGTCAAGTGTGTGTTGCTGCACGAAGACGTCAACATGGCATTCCCAACTCACCAGCTGAGGTTCAAACAATCCAAGAAAACTTATTTTGGCTACGAAGTAATTCGTAGCCAAAAGGTACAGGTACAAGTGGTGGATTTTCGTACGGGGATTCAAAGAAAAGATATGAGTCTTAGCTCTGCGTTGCAGTTTTGTGCAATCACCATGCTCTGTGGGGTACCCGATCCGCAAGGACAACATCACGTGCTTGTGGTTCCTTTTGGACGCACTTGTGTTGTATTTGTCATTTTAAGATTGCGGGCATCAGGTGTTTAAGGGATGTGCACGCCGCGTTCCATGTCTCTTCGGGGTCACTATGGTAGAAAACTTCATCTTGGACATGCAGATAATGGTTCTTAAATCCGTGCAAACGTGCTGCATTGTACTTGCAGCAAGCATTTGTAGCTTCGATCATGAAAAGTCTTTATGCCATTTGCAGGCCTTTTGTGTGTACATTACACTGATCATTGGACCGCAACTTAGTGCAAGGTGCTTCATCCTTGAGAATTCATTTGTGTCCCTTAGTTTTCGTCATAAAGTACCACGAGCTTCGATAAAGACACATGAATTGCATACGTAGGCGGCACGCACGTCACAGGACCAGTTTGGCTTTGCCATTGAGTATGCAACAAGGCAACCAGGCAAAGCCAGCAATGTCGCGTCATATAGCAACGCTGCTCTTGGCGTATTGGCAAGCTTACATGCTGGGTCAATTCTCAAAAGCGGACGGTGAGAGCACTGTTGGCTCCTGTGAAAGGTCTGCATGATGGATATGCACGCGGTTGTTTCTATGC
>NW_013652132.1:0-8125 GCF_000499385.1 Eimeria necatrix
CCCCTGCCAGCATTCAAGTCACCTGCCTGCATTCACGTCACCTTGCAATAACGATAAAGTTCCCTAAGAGAAGTGTCACATCACGCACTTCAAGAAGATGTGGCTGCCAAAAGCCCCGCTTTTGCGTAGAACACATAGAACACAGTATTTCCCAGCAAATATCAAGAATTCAAAAGCTCCCGTGACCCGAGGGCTCGAGATGCCCCCAAATCCTTCGCGATACTCTTGACAAGACCCACGCTCTGCAGTCAACAAGCACAGCAAAGCTACACCCCGAAACTCAATCAGGAAAAACATTTTCAAACAGTCGCTGGCTAAAATCGCATGTTTTATAGACACGTCACTTGTAATTGACACACAAATCCAAACCCTTGATCATTCGTCTGATGCGTCTCTTTTCCCAGTGCCGCGAAACCACAAAACGCACTCTCTACACGCTCAGCAAGTACACACGAACAGGCCATGAACGACGACAGGATTGTTGTCTCCAAGATGCTTACCACTAGAGCTAAATTGCCCAAGATTTAGCTGTTGTGTTAAGCTTATCTTGGAGACAATAATCAGTTCTCTCGAAATGTGTCCCTGGTAATTAGGCGTATGGGGGTCGGCAAGCAGAAGAGTGAGCACATAGATTAGTTTCCAGCCGCACCACTCAAAACGACGGAGATATTTATTCGCGCGCACGTCCATCTTCATTTTCGTTTCGCATTGTCCTGTTGGGTAAGAGCATATAACCTAAAGCTGTCCAGGGCGTCCTTGTTCAAAAATTCCCGCATACTAAAGGATGGCAAGACAAAGCAATTTGGCGCGCGTTCTTCTCCATGAATTTATCTCGCAGAGAGCACGGCGCACCATCTTTATTGTATTCACCAATATATTTTGCGAGAAAACTGGTGAGCTTTCCAATGCGTGGAAACACACAAACATGGTTTTTAATATGCCTCTGAATCCTTCGTCTCGAACCCGCGACTCCAAAAGGAAACCTAGTACTCTCATGATGGCCATTTCACCTTCTCTTCGAAAAATCGGGCCTGCTTTGTGACGGATTGTCGTACAAGAGAATATAAACACAGCGAACACAGGCGAGTGTGCAGAAAAGTACTCGAGAACAGCACCAAAGCAACAATGAACGCCTAGAGCACACAAATACTGTCGCAGTAATCCCCTTAAATTATTCCAGCACACCCACCCTCTTTTCAAAAATCACAATACCAGTATGAAGGCTCGCTCTAAACTGGTCATCACTGTATGCATGCAAGCGAGCATGCCAAGAAACGAGTATTGACGATCCACAGAGCAAGTCCCAGATTTTCAGAAAGCCTTAGATGCTAAATATCCCGCTATAACGCGCAGTGATTCTGCAAAACGAATAGAGACATTATACCGCGAAATAAGCAGAACGCCACTGCCACTTTTCACGCTGAAGGCCAGTGGATCATCCTAGTGACTGCGTACCTCAGGAATTTCCGATCTCATTATGAAATTAGCTCTAACTATCATATTCCCCGTCGGACGCACTCCCTGTATAACATTAACCAAAAGGATACCACCCTCTTGAAATCGTACTTAACACATCTGCTGACACACTCACAGCACAATGTTTGCTGGAAGCACTATGCTGGCATGGACAGTACAACACGTCGCTCTGAGCACTGCAACTATGCGCAATGCGCCTTGAAACAAACCCTGCGGCGACGTACTTCCTTACGTTGGGCAACTTGCTGTGTCCAATGTGACATGTACTAGTTTCCTCATCATTCCAATAGTGTAGAAAATACCTACGCCGAAAAGCAAGGTACAAGCTACAGCGACACTACATGCTGAAAGTGATTTATCATAATTGCTACACTAACAACAAACTATGCAGTACAAAACATCTATTACGCTACCGAGGAAGCGTGTATATCGTCAGAAAACACTCGAAAACCGTCAGCGATACCATGCTGCATGGCGTATTCTGCGTCTGGCCTACTAGGTGCTCATGAGGCTTACCACCTTTAAGCGCGCCAAAACGCCCTTGAAAAAAGGAAATATTCAGTGCGCAGGAAAGCAGATCGCAGGCTTGGTAACGTTAGTACCATTGGAAAGCGGACCGCAGCTTTGGTAACATTAGTACCGGATCGCAGGTGTGGTAACATTAGACAAGGGTCCCAGGTTTGGCAGCATCAGTACCATTTCTCAACGGCGCTGTATGCACAGCACTTTGAAGCACTCGCATGTACTTGTGCTTGCGCCACATTCGCCCCTCTGTGCAGTGCTGCAGAAATGCAACACGCCATTCAAAATGACACAGGATAGATAATGTAAAAAAAGAAACATGCAGATCCTACAAAGTGGACAATGCCCGTGACAGAAGGTCAGGTCAAACCGGGGGGCCGTCCCTGTTCCCTGCGAGGCCTAGCAAGTCCAGCAATTACAATAAATACCTAACGGCACGCACTGCCTGACAACCAGAAAAAAATACGAGTGCAGACTATGGATACCCTAGGAACAGGGGCATGAGAATCCGCCGAATGATCACAGTAAGACACCGCCCGTTGAAATAAAACCAGACCAACGGTACTAGGAACCGGAACGAATGCTTTCTTTCCTCACAAAGCAGAATCATACTAACGTTTAAGGGTGGATAACTTCTGCATAGTAACCAAGAATGAAGCAGAGAAGCAGGGACTACCCATCACCCGAAGGGTAACTAGCATACAACCTAAAAAGGCTATAACTGTGAAACACACTTCCTAAAGGGAAATTCTAGCTTTTCGTTCCACGCTAGTTACTCAGAAATGTTTAACAGCATTAGTCTGAAAAAACATGACCTTAGTAGATCCTGATTTGAAGTCACTGTAGTATCCCTGCTGGACGCTCATCACGTTTCTTGGGCTGAACACATCAACCTCTACAACGACGACGAACGCCATATATAGTCCCTGAACAATTTGTCAGGCAGGCAATCGCATCCCCGATTTTGAAAAACGAGAAGCAGTAAGCAATTCAAAGAAAAAAAGCGACCCGCAGCAGACGAAGAAACACTTAACGCACCATTTCACGAGACTCACCAGCTGGTCGTTCAGCGCCTAGCTATAAACGAGCTCTGTGTGATGCATTTGCTTGCCAGGCGGCATTGAAGGTAACGCCTTGCAAGTGCCAGCATACTTGTTTGTGTTGAGCTGGCACTTGCACAGTTACAACAAAGACACCGGAGAGGCCTGCAATGGCTTTTCCAAGCAATGTCAAAGCCTAGCTTTGCCACCAAGAGGAATTTCGCTTCTCACAATGGATGGTCTCAACAAACATATCGCTGAGCTCCGGGAATATGGAACTTTAGTTGTAACATACGTTACGCAGAAGAATGTTGTAAAATCGAAGAAATACACACACATACACAAAATAGCATATCAAAAGCAGAATCTATGTGCCGATGTATCAGCCTTCTGTACTGAAAAATGAAAGTTTTTCCAATGAGCAGATGAACTAGCCAAATAAAGAAAAGCACAGCGCTTCACAAAAACTGAAGAAAATTATCCGAATAAAAGTGTAACGAATGCTGCAACTGTGAGTGTATATGTAAATCGTCACTAAATCGTTCGAATCCGGTGACTGACGCTGATGTGCACGCACTCGCTGAACATCCCATAAGTTACCTGCAGCTTCCCATATCGTTACCAGTATGTCCACACGAAAAGTACAGCGTACACACTCACAATACATCGTCCTCTAAAAACGCACGCGCACCTAACAAAACGCGGGAAAAAATGACGAGCAACAAAAATAATGGAGTGCAGCTGCGGAATTTCATATTGGAACAGAGCGTACGGGCTAGAACCCAAATGCCTAACTGAACATTTTCGTAGTTATCTCGAAGCATTACAGGGGTTCCACTTCTCAATGAGAGAAGTAATTTAAAAAGCGTGTGTATGTTTACTGCAGTCAGTTGCTCAGCAACAAACCCAATGCTACAATCTGATGAGCACTTTGGTCCTACAGACGCAATATATCTTAACAAAGTACTAACACACAAACACGCATCGCATTTCGCAGTACTTTGTATTAACAAAGTACTGCGAAATGCGATGCTGAGGTCTTGCTCCTCGTCGCAATAGATCGCGCAGTGAGGGCCGCTGTTCGCTTCACATGACCAACTCTCAAAAGCTGGTACTTGTGGCTTTCTCACTAGCTGCTCTCCCGTGATGTTATGCTCAAACCAAGATTGACATAACTCGCAAGGCGTAGTGCAGCGAATCATTCGCAAAGTATAAGAAGAGGACTGCCGTCAAGCAAGCCATCCTCAATACGCCGATGTGAAGAGTAACGGGCTACTGATCCAAGATGAAACCTCCCGAAGGCATGCGCTCTCACATTAATCCTTACATCTGCATACTTCAAAGATACAGTTTGCAAAGTCTTGCTGCTCCGTTTGTCTACTACGCTTATCACGCACGATAAGTGGAAGCGCATAACGTGCCTAGGACCTCTGGAAAGCATCATGCAGGGACTAATGCACGATATAGCATCCAACTAGACGTACAAACTAATTTTAGTCGTCGTGCTGAAGTATCCACCTGTATATAGTAGAATTGTTCCTGCTTGCGGCTATCAGTGATTAACATGAACATGGTCTGGATGTCCAAAAATGCACGGCATGAACCTAAGCCGCGTGACGTGCTCGTACCGATAATTCCTAGGAAGTAAGCGCAGGACGGAAAAGTTTAGTCACTTAGCTGAAGCTTCTGAAAGCAGCCAAGTTAAACGCAAAGCTTACCCTCGCAAAGACGAGTTCTTTTGACCACTTTTCCAAAATCAGTATCCAAACGGCCCAAAAAGTTCATATATTTACGAACTTTCTGCAAAGCGGTAGGATATCCAGGTGCTTTCCCACCAGAAAACTGGTTATCGTACTACGGCAATCACCGCAAACGCTCAATGGGTTTACTCAGGCAGCTACAAAGGACCTTGTAAAGCTTTCAATTCAGCACCTATAACTCCTATGCTTGAGAGCAACTGGCAACACTGCCTTAAGCGCACTCTCTAACGAGAGGCCAGCCCCACGACACGAAGACGGCAACCGCACGATACGGAGATATGTGTCCGTTTAAGAATTCACCGACAGGTCCGCACACTCACGACGGTGAACCAAGACTTACCTGCCAAGCTCGTTGAGAGCAATAACGGAGCAGAGTCTCCTCGCAATTTCTCTGAAAATTCATAGGCACAACACGTACTCAAACCGAACTGGTATCGTTCTACCAGGCACGCGGGCTCCGCTTATTTTTAGTTCCCTTGGTCTCACCGCCTTTTTTATTTTATGAACCACGTCGAAACCGATTGGTATATTCCAGCAGCTACTTAAGCCTTACCACGCAACACTGCACGTACTCTGGATAAACTTCAGCGACAGCCACATACATTGCTTAAACATTTCACTAGCGTTCCTAGAGACTTGCAGCGACATCTTTAACACCATGCAACTGTTGGTGTCCATACACTTTTCTAGAACTTGCCGCACAAACATGCAGGAGGAACTGCACGACGACTGGAGAGGAACGAATGGATGCCCCAAGGCATGCTCCTTCTGCGTAAATATGCAGCAACATACTGGAAAGAAGCATGCTACAAACCCTCTGCGTGAAATATGTTTTTGTCATTCAGTGCCAGTATTACATTAATATCCCGAGTCGAGAAACGTACAATCTGTGGGTACGTTTCCGCGCAATGAGCAGTACGCAGCGCCTTAAACGCAGGCGACACCGCGTTGCGCTGCTGCACAGTCGGTACGCATTGGATTGAAATCACGGCCCTCTGCAAACAAACACCGTTTGGCTGCGTTCGTGAAGCACACTGTGGTATCGAATTCTCCACTAACGTTTTGCCAGCAAAGCGGCAGCACCCTGCTTTCTCACCCGCTGTCCATGCACAAAGACACTTTCATAGTAGAGTCGTGCTGGAACAACTGGCGTTTTGCGAATTGTCAAATATCGCTTACCCTCGAAGCTGCACCACTAACAGTAGAGACGGAAAGCAAACGCCGCCAAAAGAAAAGAAGCCACGAACAGAACGTGTTACGTTTGCTACTCGCGCACGATCTAGCCCAGACCCGGTAGGTCGAAACGAGTTTCGCCTAGTCAGCACTAGAAGACGTCGCACTAGGCAATGCAGATGTGTCTTATTTTTTCCCAAAAATTCTGGGGGCACAGTGTGTGTGTGTAGCATCGGAACCTGAATTTTCTCTGAAAAACTCCAAATGGAACACACGTTCTTAAGAGCGCCACGCATATTCCAACTTCTAGAAGCTTTTTGTAACTGGTCTTTGCCCAATTTGTAGTATGAAGAAGACCAACATACTCGTAAAATAAGAAAGGGACAACATACTCGTAAAGGACGAGTAAAAGGACACGCACACTCTTTCATTTGTATAACGCTTCCAGCCTCACTAATCAGTGTGGGCAAGCACACCTTCTAGAAGCAGGTTCTTGCAGCAAAAGCTCTTGCACGGCACGCACGATCTTTACCACTCACAGCTAGTAACAATTGCAATCAATTTAGCGAAAGCGAATTTAAATGACGCAAGCGTTGCAGTTCACGTCGTACGACGAAAAGTGGCCGTACCAGCGGCAAAAGGACAACGCTGCAAAGCGCTTCTTCAAGTGGTAGCGACTAATACTGGGAATGCCACCAGAAAGCCATGGACAGTTCTTAATACAGGGAATTTGCAAGAACGTAACTGTGATGCCCTGTACATACTTCATCAGGCTCAGGAGCCGAACCGTTTAATCAGGCTTACAACGTTTATAACGTTGTCTTTAACGTATTGAACAATGGACATTTCTACAGGCTGCCGATTTTTACAAGCGAGCTTCGGCAAGTTTCGTAACCGCTTCCGTGTTTTTCCAAAGGATACGGCGTACCGTCTGCTCATTTTTCGCCTTTCCCGGGGCCTAACTACGCCGTAGAGCCGCATTATTGGGGAATTGGGCTGCAAACACTATTACGTGCTTGGCCTTCTTAGTTGCGATGTGAATGTGCTGAGAACCGCGTTTCGCGGCGCGTTTCACAGGGATACTGACAACCGCGGTTTCCACAGAGGCAGAGCTTTTAACGTAATGCATGAAAGCAATTTAATCATCTGAAGTACCGACAATAGGTCACTGTGGCCCTTTCATTCAAGGCAATTGCTGTCAATTTTGCGAAATTGATATTCAACGACATAAATATTGCAGTTCATGCCTTACGACGAGAAGTGGTCCCATCGCCAATCAAAACACACTATATACACTATAAACAATGCTTACAAACAGTGTCAACAAGCCAAAAACCCAATTAACGCACTTGCTGATATAATGTGTAAAAACGAACCGTTGTTGTGCATTTCGGGCTGCTTCACCAAATGCTGCATGCCTTTCCGCTCCTGTCACACATTTCCGGCCCTGCTACGTGGTGTCTGGAGAGACGCTAGTCAGCTTCACCGATGCGTGCTTGAACCGTATTTCAGGCGTTTCACGAGCCATTCAGCGGAGTTCTAATTTAAAGTGAGTGGAATCTGTTTCTTCGCCTCCAGTACGGCGTTATAAAAGGCAAATAACTTGATACTGGGCCCTCACATACACAGAAATAGTAATGTCCCAGCGAAGCCCCAAAACAAAGTCGAATGCGCTTCCCAACACTGAGTATCAGCAGACGCACACACTATGCATCCCGAAAAACGCAAGGACCTGACTAGAGCAGATTTCTAGAAAAACAAACAGTACGACCACCAAAATGCGATCGAGCCCCGCATATCGCCACAGCGTCATGGCATCATTACTTAACGCTTAGACATGCTTCAGGTCAAGCGAAAAAAGAAGATCCCGACGAACCAGTAGCTCAACCTTATGTGATTCTGTCGCCTTACACGGGACAGACAAATGGCCGCACGTGACAAACGACAAGGAGAGAAGTTTGCTGGCGAGGCTTCCTCTATGTGTAAATCGCGGCGTTCCAAGGTTTGCTTGCAAAAACCATACTGCCTAGTATCTCAATTCGCTTTCTTATTGTAAATGCTTGCTGTGGAATTGAAAATCCTGCAACTCTCGTATAATTTAAGCGATAGATCGAAGCCATTATACGCTTCGTATATTGGCAAGCCCTGCCACAC
>NW_013652133.1:0-2500 GCF_000499385.1 Eimeria necatrix
CGGGTTTTAGAGGGTTCAGGGGGGTTGTAGAGGGTTCAGGGGGGTTTTAGAGGGTTTGGGGGGGTTTTAGAGGGTTTAGGGGGGTTTTAGGGGGTTTGGGGATGTTTTAGAGGGTTTGGGGAGTGAAAGAGGGTTTTGGGGAGTGAAAGAGGGTTTTGGGGAGTGAAAGAGGGTTTTGGGGAGTGAAAGAGGGATTTGGGGGGGTTTAGGGGGTTCAGGGGGGTGAAAGAGGGTTCAGCGGTGTTTTGGAGGGTTTGGGGGGGTTTTAGAGGGTTTAGGGAGTGAAAGAGGGTTTTGGGGGTTAAAGAGGGTTTGGGGGTGTTTTAGAGGGTTTAGAGGGTTTAGGGAGTGAAAGAGGGTTTAGGGGGGTTTTAGAGGGTTTAGGGGGGTTTAGAGGGTTTAGAGGGTTTAGGAGTGTTTTAGAGAATACAGAGGTGTTTTAGAGGGTTTAGGAGTGGAGAGGGTTTGGGTGAGGGTTTGAGTGAGGGTTTGAGTGAGGGTTTGAGGGTTAGGGGTTTGGAGGGGTTTGGAGTTGGGTAGGAAGAAGAGACGGCCTGGAGTCCAGTTGCAGCAAATTCCACTCCAGATAAAGAACTCCATTCCATTAATTCAATTAATTCCATTAAATCCATTAAATCCATTAATTCAATTAAATCCATTAATTCAATTAGTTCAATTAATTCATTTAATTCAATTAAATCCATTAAATCCATTAATTCCATTAAATCAACGAATTCAATTAAATCAATGAATTCAATTAATTCAATTAACTCAATTAGTTCAATTGAGAACTCAAAACAAGGCCCTCCACATAAACCCTAAAAGAGGGCGTCGCAACCCTCCCAACCCCCCAAATCAAGCAAACCAAACAAACCCATCAAATCAAACAAAATAAATAAATAAATAAATAACTAATTAAATAAATAAATGAAATAAATAAATAATTAATTATTTATTCGTTCAGGAACATCGGAGTTCCTGCGGATAGTGCAGGTGGTGGAGACAGCCAAAATAGCGACTCCGTCGGACTTCTCCGAAATCTTCGAAGACGTGGCGGAGGGCTGCGGGCCGGAGTTGGTGGGGGGGGCGATGGTGACTCCATCTAACAGAGGCAGCAGTCCTTATTTGATTTGTGATGTGCTGCTGCAGTTTGCTTCTGCTGCTGCATGCGACAGCAGCCTGCAGCAGCTGCAGGGGAGGAGATATGAGGGAAAGCCCATTCAGGCCTTTCGAATCGACCCCGAGGAAGCGGAGACCTTCGTCATCCCCATCATCCGCAAGTGGAAGCAGCAGCAGCAGCAGCAGCAGCAGCAGCAGCAGGGCGGGGAGGAGCGCGGGCAGGAGGCTTGAGCAGCAGCAGCAGCAGCAGCAGAGGGTGCGGCAGCAGCAGCAGCAGCAGCAGCAGGGGAGAGGCTGCTTTGGAGAAGAGGCCGTTTGCAGCCGCGCACGCGAAACCGTGCTGCTCCTGCTGCTGCTGCTGCTGTGGGGTGGGGGGGCATGCAGCAGCAGCAGCAGCAGCAGCAGCAGCAGCAGCAGCAGCAGGCGGGGGGCGCGCCTGCGCGTACGGTTTGATTGCGAATTGAATTCTTTAATTGCCATTTAATTATTTTGCAACTGCCAGTCTTCTTTCTCCCAAAGTCGAAGTAGATCTCCCAAAAAATATAAATCCAGACTCCCAACTTCCACTTCTAACAAATGCAAACCCACCCACGGGACCCATAGTAGTACCCACAGTACCCTGGGGCCCCTGGGGCCCCTGGGGCCCCTGGGGCCCCTGGGGCCCCTGGGGCCCCCTAGTTGATTAGAAGGTGGCATTGGCTGCATTTGCTTCCAACAAGATCCCAACCAACACTCCTACACATGCACCAGCTGGCGCCGCTGCTGCTGCTGCTGCTGCGTAAGCAGCAGCAGCAGCAGCAGCAGCACAGCAGCAGCAGCAGCAGCACAGCAGCAGCAGCAACACAGCAGCAGCAGCAACTCAGCACAACAACAGCAGCAGCAGCAGTAGGACTAGTAGATGTAACAACAGCTGTTATCGTTTTAAATAGTTTACTTTGGTATTTATATTTCTTAAAATTAGTTATTTAGATGAACTAAAGGCGGGGAATGGAATGGGGAAGAAGGCGCAGCCCGCGCAACACGAGCAGCCCGCGCATGCGCTGCGTCGGTGGTTGTTTTGTCGGGATTTTTCGGGGAAAAAAGGAATAAAAGCGCAAATAAAAGAAATAAAAGAAATAAAAGTTTAAATGATTCCAACGAGTCCTCCGGAGCCCCTACGATGGCCGTCCGGGGCGGAGCTCGGGTGTATCGACAGCTCGCCGCGCCGGCGCGGTGTCTGTACAGCGCGTCTTTGGGGAACTAAATGACGGGAAAGCGGCGAATTTGCGCAAAAACCCAACATGAAATATAAATTGTCGGTTTATTTTTGTTATTTGAGCCTCAGCTTCCTCGCGAGCCTCTCGGAGTCGCTGCAGGCCGTCAGCCTCTTCCGCCTGCTGTC
>NW_013652134.1:0-7723 GCF_000499385.1 Eimeria necatrix
CGGGGGTGGGGAGGGGGGAGAGGAGGTGGGAGGGTGGGGGAGTTAAAGGGGATTTGAAATGGAAGATAAAAGGAAAGAAAATGAACTTAGAAAGAATTTAATGGGAAAGATAAAGTGAAACAAAAGGAGTTAAAAGAAGTTAAAAAGGAAGAAAAAAGGAATTTAAAAAGAGACAAATAGGGGCAGAGAAAAGAGAAAAAGAAAACAAGAAAAGACAAAAGTGGCAAAGGGAGATAAAGAGATAAAAGGAAATAAAGAGAGACAACGGGAAACAAAACGGAGGCAAAAGAAGACAAAAAAGGGACCAAAAAAGATTAAAAAGACAAAAAAGAATCCAAAAAGTCCCAAAAAAGAATCCAAAAAGATCCAAAAAGTTCCAAAAAGATCCCAAAAGATAAAAAGGAATCCAAAAAGATCAAAAAAAGCCAAAAAAATGCCCCATTTGCTGGAAAAGACAGGCGAGCTGGAAAGAGAAAAAAGCCAAAAAGAAGACCAAAAAAAGCGGAAAGCCGCCGAAAAAAAGAAAAGAAAGAAAGGAATCCAAAGGAGACAAATAGAAAAGAAAAAAAGAAGAAAAAAGGAAGAAAAAAGGAAGAAAAAAGCTGCGAAAAAGTCCAAAAAAACAAAAAATATTCCAAAAAATAAAACTGACATGCGCTCCCAGTCCGAAGTGTCCGCCCCCGGAGGCACACAGCCGGTGCAAAGGCAAAGCATTAAGGAACTCGGCAAACGCCCAAACAGCACATTCCGCTGCTGGTAGCTGCAGCAGCAGCAGCAGCAGCAGCAGCAGCAGCAGCAGCGGCAGCAGCAGCAGCAGCGGAGGCGGCGCAGCAGCGGCTTATGCAGAAGCGGTTGGATGGGGCGGAAGGCGCGCAAGAGAAATCACAGCAAGAGGCAAACGCTGACAGCAGCAGCAGCAGCTGCTGCTGCTGCTGCTGCTGCTGCAGCAGCAGCAGCAAGAGGCAAGTGGAGAGACCCACGCAGACACGGCAGAGACGCAGAGCCAGCCAAACCCTAAACCCCAAACCCTAAACCCTAAACCCTAAACCCCAGCCCCCCACCCCGAACCCCAAACCCCAAACCCCAAACCCCAAACCCTAAACCCTAAACCCTAAACCGCAACCCTCCACTCCAACCCCGCAACCCCAAACCCCAACCATCAGCCCCCAAACCCCAAACCCCAAACCCTAAACCCTAAACCCTAAACCCTAAACCCTAGCCGGACCAGAAGTCCGTGGGGGGCGGCTCCGAGTCCACTTCGTTGATGGCTTTGATGCGAAAGCGCTCGCGGCCCTGCGAGATATCTTCCCAGGGGCTCCAGCAGCAGGGGAGTGGGGCCCCCAGCTGCAGGGAGGAGACGATCCCGCAGCTGCTGCTAGGGAGGCAGCGGGCGAGGACTGTACCTGGGGCAAATAGCAGTGGGCGAACTGCAGCGCATGCGCTTTGCTGACAATTAGCCGGGCCTCCTTCTTGCGCCACATGAGGGTGCGGTGGCCGCTGCTGCTGCTGCTGCTGCTGCTGCTGCTGCTGTTGTTGCTGCTGCTGCTGCTGCGCTGAGCCGCTCCTATCTTCTCCAGCAACCTCTCCAGGTTCTCTTGAGGCCCGAGGCACTTTGCCTGTCTGCTGCCGTTGCTGCTGCTGCTGCTGCTGTTGCTGCTGCTGCTGCTGCTGCTGCTGCTGCTGCTGCTGCTGCTGCTGCTGGCTTCTGAGGTCCCCCCCTCCTGCTGCTCGCTGTCTGGGCTGCGGAGGCGGCGGCCCCCGCCTTCCCAGCCGGCGCCGCCCCAGCGCTGCCCCGTTGCTGCTGCTGCTTCGCTGCCTGCTGCTGCTGCTGCTGCTGCTGCTGCTTCCTTCAAGTAAGTGTCCACCAGCCGCTGCCGCTCTGCAGCAGACACGGGAGTCAGCTCCAGCTCGTAAGACTCCACCCGCAGCACAACTGGCAGAAACCCGCAGGCAGCCCACGCTGGGATCGATCCCGATCCCGATCCCGATCCCGATCCCGATCCCGAGAGGCTGCTGCGCGCTAGGGCCAGAGCTTCTGCCACGCTGCACTCGGGGTCATTCCCGCTGCTGCTGCTGCTGCTGCTGCGGCCCCACTGCGGCAGCAGCTCGCTGTACACCTGCAGCAGGAGACACAGAAAGAAGCCTCCGTGTGAATCCTACGCACGGAACGGGCCTACTGCTGCTGCTGCTGCTGCTTCTGTTGCTGCTGCTGTTGCTGCTGTTGCTGCTGCTGCAGTGCAGCAGCAGAGAGAGAAGAGCAGCAGCACCTGGTACGCTGCAGCAACAACACTGGCAAGACTCGCAATCGTAAAGCCTCCGTCACTCAGGGGGATGAAGGGGGGCACTGTGAGTGCAAAGGGCCTCGGGAGGTCGCTGTAGACCTGAGCAGCAGCAGCAGCAGCAGCAGCAGCAGCAGCAGCAGCAGCAGCAGCAAGAGTTGGCTGCAGCGGCGGAGGCAGCCGCTGCCGCAGAAGCTTCGCCGCCTACAGCGCAGCACTGGCACGCGGCAGGTGCAGCAAACAGCAGCATCACGCGCCTCGGCAGCAGCCGCACAACAAAGGCAGCAGCAGCAGCAGCAGCAGCAGCAGCAGCAGCAGCAGTGACAGCAACACACCCACCTCGACAACCCGTGTGGTGGTGCCCGGAAGAGACAACGGATCTGCTGCCTCCATTTGCTTCTGCACTCGCCGGTGAGCAGCAAACTGGCGCTCTGCTAGCTGCCTCATAGGCCTGCAGCAGCAGCAGCAGCAGCAGCAGCAGCAGCAGACGCAGCAGCAGCAGATGCAGCAGCTGGCGCAGCGCGCGCACGCAGCAACCCCCACGCTCCCCAGCCACCCCAACACGTCGGGCGCCCCCTGCAACACCAGCACCAGCAGCAGCAACGGCAACAACAGCAGCAGCAGCAGCAGCAGCAGCAGCTGCTGCTGCTGCTGCTGCTGCTGCTGCTTACTTGAGCCTTTTGTCGCTGTCCCAGAGGGGGTGGCTCATGTCTTGAAGGCCAAAATGCTTCCAGCGAGACTTGGGGGGGGAGTAAAGTTCGGAGTGTACAGACACCAGAAGAAACTTGAAGATGCAGCGGCCCCTCAGCAGCCTGTCTTCGTTTCGGGGAGGCCGGGGGCCTGCTGCTGCTGCTGCTGCTGCGGGGGCGCCTGCAGCAGCAGCAGCAGCTGCTGCTGCTGCTGCAGTCTCCCGACTCCGGGCCTTCGACTGCGCGTAAGACAGCAGCTCGGTGTCTGTCTCCTCGCCCAGTCTGTCTTTCTCCGCCTCCTGCGACAAAGCTGCTGCGCCCGGCTTTGCTGCTGCTGCTGCTGCTGCTGCTGCTGCTGCTGCGGGGGCTGCAGCAGCAGCCTCCCTCTCGAACGGCGACGCGGAAGCAGCAGCAGCAGCAGGAGTGTCGTGCCGCTTCTCTCCGGCTTCAGAGTCTGAGGAGCCGTTTGCTGCCTCTCCGTTGCTGCTGCTGCTGCACTGGCTGCTGCAGCCATGCGGCGCCTTGCCGCGCGCCTGCTTCTTGCCACCAGCAGCAGCAGCAGCAGCAGCAGCAGCAGCAACGGGAGAGGCTGGCCGGCAGTCCCGGCAAAGACTCTCCGGCGGCTCCGCCGTGTCAAAGAGAAGCTCCACTACTCGATAAAGACCATCGTAGCGAAACCCAACTTCAGGTGCGTACCTGCAGCAGCAGCAGCAGCAGCAGCAGCAGCAGCAGCAGCAGCAGATGAAGGCGGGCCCCTGCCGTGTGCACAGAGCCTGCTTGCGGCAGCTAGGACACCAGCCGCCCCCACTCGCCGCTGCCGCGAAAGCTGCAGGTGCTGCTGCAGTGCCTGCCGCAGCAGCAGCAGCAGCAGCAGCAGCAGCAGCAGCAGCAAAGACTCACTCGGATCTGGCCTGGTGGCCGCGAATAACCCGCACGGGGTATTCGTGCTTCCAAGCTGTCCACAGCGCAGCATTTCTTTGGCTGGAGCCTCCGAGGGCAATTAGCTGGTCCTGCGGCGGGCGCAGCAGCAGCAAAGTGGCCCCGCTGCAGCAGCAGCAGCAGCAGCAGCTGCAGCAGCAGCAGCTGCAGCAGCAGATGCTGGAGACGCAGCTGCACAGCGAGAAGCAGACAGGCAGCCGCCCCGCCGCCGCCGCAGCCAGCCCCGCCCCGCAAATGCAGCGCAACCCCAGCAGCAGCAGCAGCAGCAGCAGCAGCAACCCTAGCAGCAGCAGCAGCAGCAGCAGCAGCAGCAGCAGCAGCAGCAGCTACCCCTGGGTAGGCAGAAGTGTCTTGGGGGTCTGGGTTCTCGCCGTGGACTATCAGCATTTTGCCTTTGTCTTCGAGCCGGCCGTCGTTCAGCAGCAAAGAAGTTGCTGTTTCTGAATAAAACAAATTAATTAAATTAATTAAATTAATTAAATTAATTAAATTAATTAAATTAAATTAATTAAATCAAATTAATTAAATTAATTAAATTTAATTAATTTAATTAAATTAATTAAATGAATAAAAGACGCTTTGGGGGGGAGCTAGTGGGGGGCGGGAAGTGCAAAGAAATAAGAAGAAACAAAAAATAAAAAATAAATAAAAATAAATAAATAAAATTAAATTAAAAGGAAATAAAAATAAAACTAAAGGGAAGTAAGAATAAAAAGAAATAAAAGAAATAAAAGATAAAAGAAACAAAAAGAAATAAAAAGAAAAGAGGAAGGAGAGATAAAGAAATAAAAATTAAAAACAAAATAAAATAAAATAAAATAAAATAAAATAAAATAAAATAAAATAAAATAAAATAAAATAAAAAGCCCACGAGTTTTGTCTTCGTCTTCGCCGATGCAAATTCTGTTGCTGCTGCAGTGGAGGCCCAAAACCCGCAGCTGCCCCAGCGTGAGGCACCTGCAGCAGCAGCAGCAGCAGCAGCAGCAGCAGCAGCAGCAGGGCGTGGGCGAGCAGCCTGAATTGCGGCGCAGCGTCTGCTGCAGATGCAGCAGCAGCAGCAGCACAAGCAGCAGAAACAGCAGCAGCACAGCGGGAACGCACGGCGACTGCAGCAGCCCACAGCTGCAACAGCAGCAGCAGCTGCAGCTGCAGCAGCAGCAAAACGAGTTGAGACAGAAATAACCAGAAAAAAACCACAACAGAAGCAGCAGCAGCAGCAGCAGCGCCTGCAGCAGCCACAGCAGCACCAGCAGCAGCCCGAGCAGCATCACCGCCAGCCACAGCAGCCACCCCCGCATCAGCCACATCAGCAGCAGCAGCAGCAGCAGCAGCAGCAGCAGCAGCAGCAGCAGCAGCAAACCTGAATCCTGGGGGCACCTTGAGGGGGCCAGTGCCCAAGACGTTTTTGGGAATTCTTTCTTCGCCAGTGAGATGCGCCAATTTCCAAAGAGGAGTTCCGCTGCTGTTCTTGTCTCTAGTCAGCAAAGAGCTGCTGCAGCAGCAGCAGCAGCAGCAGCAGCAGCAGCAGCAGCAGCAGCAGCAGCGCGGCGAAGCGCGGCAAAAAGGAAATGAAGCAGCAGCAAAGACTGAAACTAATAAGGAGACGCAAGAGGCAGCAAAAGAAGCAGCAAAATAAAATAAAATAAAATAAAATAAAATAAAATAAAATAAAATAAAATAAAATAAAATAAAATGAAATAATAAAAGTTTGTCTCACGTGGAAAGAAGGTGGAAGTACTTGAGAGAAAGAAAAGCAGCTTTTTGGTCCAAAGAAAGAAAGTCAAAGTCCTTCCTGGGATCGGATCCCAGGACAGCTTTGACGTTGACTGGCTGCAGCTGCGTGTGGGGTTTTCTTTTGAGAGTCTTGAGGCCCTGCTGCTGCTGCTGCTGCTGCTGCTGCTGCAGCAGCAGCTCCCGGTGCTGCTGCATGCGCTGCAGCAGCACGCCCTCCTCCGCCTCAGAGTCCCAGTCCGACAGCTCCACGCACACGTCGTCTTCGCCTTCCCCCGCTGCTGCTGCTGCTGCTGCTGCTGCTGCTGCCGCTGCTGCTGCTGCTGCTGCTGCTGCTGCTGCTGCTGCTGCTGGGGCGGTCAGCGCGCCCGGCTTCCCGCTGCACTCGCTCGGCCCGCAGCGCCTCTGCGCAGCAGCTGACGGACCACTGGACACTTTTGCTGCTGCTCCCGGCGCTGCTGCTGCTGCAGCAGGTGCAGCAGCAGCAGCAGCAGGCCCTGCTGCTGCTGCAGCTCCCGGCAGCCCCAACATCGCCGCGCGCGTCTCCCAGCAGTGCTGCAGCCAGATGCAGCTGCTGCTGCATGTCGTTCCCCGAGGGGATCGCTGGACCCCTAACCCTAAACCCTAAACCCTAAACCCTAAACCCTAAACCCTAAACCCTAAACCCTAAGTCATGAAGCAGCAGCAAACTGTCACTCGAACACCCCCTCAACCTCCCTCCGAAGGAAATGGGAGGGGCCCTGCAGCCCTGGTGTTGAGAAGAAGGGAGTGACCCCCCAGAAGGTGGTGAAGCTGCTGCTGCTGCTGCTGCTGCTGCAGCTGCTGCAGCTGCTGCAGCAATCTTCGCTGCTGCAGTCGTTAGTGACGCCCTAAAACTTAAACACAACACTTAAAGGGGGAAACCCCTGCAGCAACTTCGGTGCAGCAAGCAGCAGCAGGCCGTGGTCCACCGCCGGGGGCACCAGCAGCAGCAGCAACACCAGCCCCGCATGCAGCAGCAGCAGCGGCAGCTGCTGCTGCTGCAGCGGCTGCATGTGGCAGCCGCAGCAGCAGCAGCGCAGCTTGCTGCAGCAAATGCACATATTTACGTCCTGCTTCGTACTCTGAAAGCGCCTCTGCTTCGCAAGCAGCAAAGGGGTGATCGGCTGGACCTGCTGCAGCAGCAGCTACTGCAGCAGCAGCAGCAGCAGCAGCAGCAGACGAGGCAAGACAACAGCAACAGCAGCGTCTTTTTTTGTCAATGGTATCCCGCCGAGCTGGCCTGGCTGGAGGGTTTCCCCCCGTAGCGGCAGCCGCAGCAACAGCAGCAGCAGCAGGCCCAGCAGCCCAGCTGCAGCAAAATGCAGCAGCAGCAGCAGCAACACCAGCTGCTCTCAGGGCCTCCACCGCAAACCCTAGGACCCAGGGGGCCCCCAGGGGGCCCCGAGCTGCAGCACCCCATGGGAGACCCTCACCGGGGGGCCCTCGCGCCCCCCAGTGATATCTTGGGAATATATCGGCAGCAGCAGCAGCAGCAGCAGCAGCAGCAGCAGCAGCAGCAGCAGGTGCACTTGTCTCACTCGCATCTTCTCCAGGGCGCGCCTTTTGCTGCTGCGCCCATCCAGCCCGCAGTGTGGCACGCGCTCGCGCCGCAGCAGCCTGCAGCAGCAGCAGCAACTGCTGCTGCTGCTGCTGCTGCTGCTGCTGCAGCAAGCAGCACTGTGGGGCCCCCCGCCTACAGAATCCCAGGAGACCCCGCCCCCTACCAGAGGGGCCCCAGGGGCCCCCAGGGGCCCCCAGGGGAACTTCGCAGCTACATCTCTGGCACTGTGGGTCTGGGGGCCCCCGAGGGGGCCCCCAGGGGGGCCTCCAAGGGTCTCACGCAGCAGCAGCAGCAGCAGTCGCAGCAGCAGCAGCAGCAGCAGCAGCGCCAGTGGCAAGATGCTAGCAGCAGCACCGTTCCGTTCTCACTTGGCGGCGAGCTGCAGAACTCTGCTGCTGCGCCCGCTGCTGCTGCCGCTGCTGCTGCCGCAGCCGCTGTGCAGCAACACTACCAGCAGCAGTACATGCATGCAGTGCAGCAGCAGCAGCAGCAGCAGCAGCAGC
>NW_013652135.1:0-7488 GCF_000499385.1 Eimeria necatrix
ATCGCAAGCGTCGCTGCTTTCGCATTCATTCGGCGTTAGCTTACTGATGAAGATTTGCTGGGGCTTTGTACTGGCGTATAAGAAGCACCCCGTATTTCTTATTGTATTTCTCTTTGAAGAACGATCGTCAGTGAGGGCGCGGTGAATGCAAGAAGGCCATTTTGCATACAGTGCCAATATTTACGCCTGCGTTTCTATCTGTAGCGACAGAAATGCAAAGCACCACAATTGTTTCCCTGCAGACTGTAAGCATTTGTAACGTGCCTAATGTCGGAAATAGATGTGATGAAAACGAATATGAAAAACGTACTCGGATTTACTGCTTTTTGCGAGATGGTGCATGCTTGTCGCGAAACCCAGTTAGTCCGTCAAAAATGAGACGTGATGTTGGAGCTTTTGGTATCAGCCAGTCTGCCACGCCGTGGCGTGCAACGACAGCTAAAATTATGAATTGTTTCCGCGCGGCTTGGAAACTTTCGAGGCTCCCCCAACGAGATTAAAAAACGCCCATGCACAGTCTCGCAGTAATGATAATCATGAAGTTAAAGCCCGTAATGGATCTCTGGAGGTTATAGCAACAAGCTACTATTCACGCGTAGGGTAGCTTGCACAGTTCACATTCGAATGTTTTCCGTCTGTGCGAGGCACCAGCGATTTCTTTGTTTCAAGCGAAGCTCACGCGCACGGGATATATTGTCAGTCAACAGCGTCCCGGTCCGTGTGAGCAGCGACGCCTAACTTTGTGATGAAACTAAACATTTAGCGGAGTCCTTCTCAATGGTCAGCGTTTGGCGCGATGTCGCAGGAATAGCATCTGCTGGTTCGCCGGGCGATCCTTTAGCGAGTGAGCATTAGGCGGTTTCTCAGAGCCTGCAGATTATGCATACATTTTTGCATCATGAAGCCTTCCAATCGCTGATGAACAAAACGTCTTCGCCGCTGGGTAAGTGTCCTCAAATGGACTTAACCGTGATGTTTTTTTGTGCCTTGCACAAGCGTCTTGCTGCCAAAGCGCTCGAACGCTACAGTGCCTTCTTTCGTTCATTTTGTTGAGGTTGTTTACCGGGGCTTGCTATCATGCGGGAAAAGCGATCAAAGGATTTCACAATGAACAAATGCCTTTTTTACCTACATTGCGCGTACTACACAGCTATACTGGCATAACGGATGACAGCATCCTCATTGATTTTGCGGCTCATTTTCGGTTTCTATGCAATCGTGTTATGGGTGTGGAATTGTAGGGAACTTACATTCGAGGCATCGTACGTGTTTACGCTCAACAGGGTAGAATATTCGGACCTTGGAACGAGGATTTTCGTTTTTGATTTCGGAATACGCAATGCCGATTCAGATTCTGTTAGATGCAGCGTTTTTTTCGGCGTAAGTAATTCTCTTGATAAGGCATCTGCTGAGACGTGGTAGAAAGCACACATGTGCTGGCGAGGCATGCTCATCAGGCATATGTGCAGTGCATGCACTATATCGACCCACTTTTAATCAAATCTACAAAAGCGTCTAACTGCTTTAGCAAATTGATGTGCTGTATATGTGTTTTTTAGCGCCAGCCTTTTATAGAATCACTCAGGTTTGTAGGTGCACGCCGGACTCAAGTACATTCAAATCAACCTATGCGGAATCCTTCGATGTTTCAGGGGCAAACACGGGCATGCCACATGTATAGCTCCACCAAGTCTGTCTAAAAGAAGATGGACTTTGGGCATGTTGGTGCCTGCGTTGGTGTATTTTCTGAGACCGTGGATCCGGGTATTTTACATTTTTCGTAGCTGTACCAAATCTGTCGAAAAGGATAGGAGAGGTCTGTCCTTGCGTTGCTATGTTTTGTCTGACCGTAAACGCACATGCTGTAGCTGAACGCGCCCATGCACAGTCTCGCAGTAATGTTAATCATGAAGGTAAAGCCCGTAATGGATCTCTGGAGGTTATAGCAACAAGCCACTATTCACGCGTAGGGTAGCTTGCTCAGTTCACGTCCGAATGTTTCCCGTCTGTGCGAGGCACCAGCGATTTCTTTGTTTCAAGCGAAGCTCACGCGCACGGGATATATTGTCAGTGTACAGCGTCCCGGTCCGTGTGAGCAGCGACGCCTAACTTTGTGATGAAACTAAACATTTAGCGGAGTCCTTCTCAATGGTCAGCGTTTGGCGCGATGTCGCAGGAATGGCATCTGCTGTTTCGCCGGGCGATCCTTTAGGATGTGAGCATTTCGCGGTTTCTCAGAGCCTGCAGATTATGCATACATTTTTGCATCATGAAGCCTTTCAATCGCTGATGAACAAAACGTCTTTGCCGCTGGGTAAATGCCCTCAAATGGACTTAAACGTGATGTTTCTTGTTCCTTGCACAAGCGTCTTGCTGCCAAAGCACTCGGACGCTACAGTGCCTTTTTTCGTTTATTTTGTTGAGGTTGTTTACCGGGGCTTGTCAAATTCTTGGTGCTAATGCCATGACTTTAAAAGTGGCTGGGGACTAAACTATTTATCTACGCTTTGTCCTGTTACTCCTAACCTCTTGTGGCAGCTTGCAAAACGCTAATGAATGCTACCATGGTTTTGCCTAGTACGTACGTACTGTTAATGTGATTCACAAGAAGTTGTTTTGGTAGCATCTGCGCATAATGGGCTCTGTTGCTTGTCGCAATGCGCACAATGTCGGATAAGCCCTTATTCATCTAAGTGAAACGAACAACCCATTTTCCGCGTGGTGTTTACGGATTTTACTACTGGAAAAAGAGCATGGCATACTCGTGCTCTCAGGGTCTCCGAAGTCCTACCTTTGCCAGGGTTTCGCTTGCTCGAATGCTTATTTTGCTCGATATATCTGCTAGACGACTCCTACTACCCCATGAGACACAGATAGTGAGTGAAAACAGCTTTTCTCGATTTATGACACTCAAAAGCATGCGCTGCCTTCAGAATGTTTCATGAGATGTTGCAATTCACCCTTCTTTTCCCCTACAGTACTATAATGCTACACTTAAATCATGTAGTCAGATCCATCTATCAATGCATTTTTCATTCTACTTGTTAGTTCCACTTTACTCATAAAGCGCAACAAATATCCATCGGGGAAGTAAGAACCTCGAAATTTTGCTTATGAATTCTGAGCACTTATGTAGCGTTCCAACGCACTTTCTCCGTTCAAGCCGGCGCTTGTTGTTATCTTTAATCCAAAAGGCGTTTCGTATCACCACAGCGCTTTCGAAAGCTCGCAGTGAGGCCGGTTGTGCTAAGTTGGACAGCACTGTGCGCACTTTGTGCAGCGCGCTCACAGTCAAGGTCTTGCGGGCAGATACATGCAGGACTTGCTTTGAACGGGAAATTAAAATCCTGTTTTGTTATATTAAAAAAGATGTTTTTGTTCTCTTGTGGTTGTACTGTGCTATATATAGTCTGCAGCATACGTGAAAGTGCTCGTTAGAAACAGTGCATCTTAGAGTTGTTGCATCAGACTTGTTGAAACATGGATGTTCAGAGGCCACTGCAAACGATTTTCGCAAGGGCACCTCTATTGAAGGCTTAGCCTGAATAACATGAATTTCTTGCGCTTTTTTCCGTGCCTCAAGCATCTCAGCCAAACACGAGATGCTTGCAGCCAACCAGAGAGAACGGCTACAAATATAGGTTTGCGACAGAGCATTCTGCGTAAACGTTCCTTATTGCCCTTCTTATTGCAACACTTTTTTCTCAATCAAGAAAAAAAAGACCCAGCACTCGATAGTCAGTGTTTCAAAGTATGACGTTGTTTTGACGGCGTGCGATCAAAAGTTCGCTTTGGGCTGTGTCTGAAGAGGAACGTCGCGCGTAGCCGAAGTGTCGTGGACAGACGCATGTGGCCCTTGCGTCCGCAGACTAATCGAGATTTAGTTTTGATTCATTCAGTGCCAGTGCTCTTCGTGGTTGGTTCCTTGTTGTTTGTGATTTGTGGTGCGCATGACAATGCTGGTAAGACAGGGTCGATGTAGCCTTTTTGTACAACTGTGCAGCAGTTGGTGAAGTTCCACCGCAGAGTCACTGCGGTTTGGACCTTTGCAACGAACTAGAGAAGACAGGTACAAGTATGCATTCGCGGCAGAGCATGCTGCGTACACGTGCTTGCTTGCGCACCGCATGCGGCACATTCTTCCCAATCATCAGACGAAAAAGACACTAACGTGAGCCGGCTGCCTTCCTACTCTCAAGTTGTTTCCCTCGCGTCCTGCGCTTCTGGATAATTATTTTCGTGTGTATTCAGTCGGGATATATGCGACGGACACGAAACAAAGGACGGCGTCTTGCCAGGGAGTATGTTACGGCGAAAGCAAGCTGCGTAGCGGCGATTCGTCTGCGTGTGGCAATCTACGATTCTACCTCCGTAGGTGCAATAACGCGCCGCCGACTGGTTGATGTAGTGAATGTCTGAATTGCAATGGCTCGAATGCGCTAGTGGTGGTTGAACAGAGTATGGTACCCAGGCTAACGCTACCAGCAGGCCTTGTCAAGTTTGTTTCCTTCGACAATTTGAAAATTTTCAGCAGTCAGGAGCTAGGCCGTCTCGCAACATGCACTATTTTGTGACTTGATGGCGTCGCTGCGTGCAGCTTGTGAGTATAGCGTCTCCTTCAAACTTGTTAAACGACATGACGCAGCAAAGTGCTCTGATGAGGAACAGCGCTGTTGGCGTTGCGCGGACGGAACGTGCATTCGACACGATGCGCAATGCCATTGCTTCGTACCAACGCATAACTGTTCTTGGTGGCAGGTGCTGTAGTGCTGGTTTCGTGCGCACATCTGGCCATAACTGCACTAGGTCAAAGTGCCCCTACGCTTGCAGCAGATGCTTGTAAAAAGTGCTTCGTGTTGGACACTCGGCTTCGTCATTGATGCAAAGAATCATCTTCGTGGTAGGATCATGGATTTGTGACTGCGCATTGTTTAGCTACCCAACGACCCAAAATCAATTTTTCTGGTGGGCGGCATGCTCCACTGAGGTGTGTTGCCACTGGACGCACTTGCATCTATCGTCAAGAAATTAAACCTAATGTGTGGACGTGGAATGCAGCCCGTAGGTGATGGCAAGCTATGATAACCGGAAAGGCATTCTTGTTCCACAACTGAACTTTTAAAATTATGCTTAAGGGTGAGTCTCTGTATCTGTTTTCGAAGCTGCGGCGACTGCGTCATTTGCCGCAACGCATGCGTCATGGGCGACGGACACTCTGAACAAGAATCACATTTAGTCGTGGACGCGTGCAGTGCTGCACGCGAATAACAGCCGTGCGCATTTATCAAGCATCGTCAAACGCCTGTGATTTATTGATGCGTATTGGCAAGTTTGCTTTGTCTTGGGCATTTGCCGTCAGTGCTGCGTTCCCGTCAGTGTATTGGTTTTGGCAAGAAGCATGCAGGTGCAGGCACAAAACGCACCGCTGCCTTTCTAAGTCAGATTCTGCGTCGGTTGCGAGACGTCTGCGGCCTGATAAGAGACGTGCTGTTCATATTGATGCTGGCGAATGGAATGTTGGCGTGAGGCATTTTAGGTTACAGTTAATGGTTTGCAGTGAGGCGGGTAGGCTGTATGTTGCCTGGCGATGCCGTTGCGTCCTGAGAGTACAGGATACGCACGCCGTTGTGTGGCGTTGTCTGCGCTCATACGCGGGCGGCATCCTCGGAAGACTGTGGCGGGATTGTTCTGGCATGTGAGAGCTGAAAGCCGTTACTTTTCGTGTTTTTGTTTGTCGTCTCTAAGGTGCTGTGGCGCCTAGATGCGACTGAGTATGCATGAAGTGAGCTCTGGTTGATGATGGGATCACATAAACGTTTCAGGTTTGGGAAAAATCATTGTGTGTCAAGCGTAGAGGAAGCCTTTACTTTGGCACTTAATTGCGCAGTGCAGTGGTGTTTGTTACTCATGGAGGCTGCGTTAGTATAGAGGGTTTGCGATCAACAAGAACAGTGGATGAACAATGTAACTGTCTGCTATATAGACAACCGCAAAGATCAAATGGCGAGCGGAACGCTGGGAAGGTTAACGCTGGACGGCTTCGACAGGGATCATTGTCGATACCATTGCAATCTTGCTGCACTCTAGACACAATGTTCATTTAAAATGAAAACGGTCGTTCATTATAGTGTATTGATGCGTATCGTTGAAGGCTGTAACTCTGCCGAGGCTCTTGACCGAACTGCAAAAAACTGCGAAGGATCACGCCAAGACGTTTCTCGCAGAGCCACCTGCAGTGTGAGCAGTCATATTCTCCAACGCTTCTTTAGACGGCTCGAAAGAACTAGTTGTGAAAAGGCGTAAGTTATTGTATCGGCAGTTGTCAGGTCAACCCTGTTGTTGAATCCCGGGACGTTTTGAATGTCAAGGCTGTGCTGATACGACAACGCTATGATGCAGCATCAACAATCAGGCAGCAAGACATTTACTGTATTCCTCTAGAATGGCTGGAAGTGGCCATAGAATAACGCGGAATCAACTGACTTGCTAACGGCGTTTCTTCCTTTCTTTACATATCCACTCACGCCATGACAGCGGTCCGACGTGCCACTAAGCGTGTGACAAGACGCTCTCAGCGGTGCTCACTTATGTTTCTAATCAAGTGCACGGAAAGTCCACTCTTCTTGCGAAGATTTGCAAGCCTTCAGAATGGTTCATGCAGGCAAGCATCGACGGTAGGAACAGGACACAAACCCTGCCCGTTATGAATAGACTGCTGCAACTGGGCAGCCAACACTGATTCGAGCTTGCGCCGACCTGTTGACGGGGGAGTAACAAATCTTTTAGCGTTTTTGCCAATGCAGAATATCTAAACGACAGCAGTGCATTCTCTTTCAGTATTTTATGTCCTCGATTGGTTCGTTGCCGTGTATGACATTGTAGCGCCTTCGCCTGACGCTTTCACACAGCCTATTGATTTTCCTTCAACTTTGTCCAACGAACAGGCTCGCCGTAAGCGAGAGAAAGGGACGTTCAACAGCACAGATCACGTACGGCTCCTTGTTTGCACATCACGGCTTGGTCCGTGTCAAGAACCGCATGTACACTACTCCTTCCTAGTCACCATATGGTCGAATTCCAAGGAAGAACAACAAGAAAGCACGGAACGCTCTTTATGCGCCACTGGACACGACTCATTCACACGTACACATGCGACATTCCGCAGCTCAAACATGTATTGATGAGGAGCGTGGCACAACAGATATTTGCACAATTGTAGTCTTTATGCTAATACCCCATCGCAAACATCCAGCGATAGAAGCTAAATACGAGTGTGAGGTATGAGCCTGAAAACCCAGTCTTCCTCTGGCGCTTTTTTCCGAAATACCCAACTTGCATCGTGGCAAGCGACACTGCTTGAGTTCGTCGGTGGGCGTCGGCGCACCAGCCAGTGTTGTACGCGTGTTGTATCCGTTCAGTGTCGCCTGTCTTGCGCTTTGGTGAACCCAGGAAGTGCGTCGAAAGCCCGCCTTGCTGTTCTTGGTTTCT
>NW_013652136.1:0-8020 GCF_000499385.1 Eimeria necatrix
GGTACTCGCGCTTTTCTGCTGCATAATCCTAAAAAGGAATGAAACGCACGCGCTTGAAGTGCAAGCAACAGCGTGGCCAAGCACTGTATGAAACGGCTCACAGCGGCAGCAAAAATGCATAAGTGTTCGAGCACCTTTACGCAGGGACATTATAATTCCGTTGTCGCAGTATTACTTGACGGAAACTGCAATATGTGTGTACAGGAGTCTGAAACTGCTTGGTGAAAAATATTCGATCTTCCCAGAAAACTGCTTCGGCATCGAAGCCAATACCACATGACAGAGAGCCACATGCTTGTGTTCTTATGTAAGCAGCAGGTAGCAGAAAGTGAGCTAAGCTGCTGGCTCTGTAGACAACCTACTACACACTTTTATTTATCGCACTTTTCCGCGCAATGAATAAACAAGAAATCAAACACTTGGCATATCACGCAGCGCATGTCTGCCAACGGCTCGCCTGCGATGCTTAAGTCACGGCAGGCGCAAAGCCGAGCGCCTTCTCAACGGCATTCACACTTAGTTTCTGTATGCGTTTCACATGCAAAGCTAATCGCACAAGCTGTCAATTCACAATCAGATGGAGAGGATTCGTCCGCACATCTTTTGGATTGACAAACAAAAAATCATAGAACACTTCTATAGTTGCTTGCTGCAATACACAGCAATCCAATAATGGCGTGCGTGCAGAAACCCGACGTTGTGAGTTTCAAAGTCTTGGAAAGCGGAAGATAGACTAATTCAACGCTGTAGTGCCAGCAATTAAAACAGTCTTTGCCATCGACAAAAGCCCCTTTCCACGCAAGCGAGTGGCACAAGCAAGGTACTGGCTTATTGCTTTCAAACGTCTCGGTGGCATTCCAGGCTGAAATTTGCGAACTAAAAACCTTTCAACTTGCAAAAAATCAAATCGCCTCTGGTGGGCCAGTAGATTCATGCGACACGAGGGAAACGCACACGCTGATGCACCACGTCCATTTCTTGCTGCGCTGCTGATTGCCGTGACCGCCCGGTTTTATGTTTTGAAAAGTATACCTGGCAAGGTAAAAGGACAAGCACGCTCACACATGCAAACAAACTGTATCACCAATCGAAAGAAACAGACTGCACAGCAAGTTTACCACCTTAGCTAAGGATCATGCGCTTTAAATGGAAAATCAACGCCACAGCGTTTTCTGCCTGCAGGTGCACCACGAGAGTTGCAAAAACGGTGCAAGAAACACAGTGATCGCGGACAACGGGAAGATGATGATATGGCCACCGACGCTTCATGTTCATGATAAGTTGTTCACATGGAAGGAAGTAGAGCGCCAGATAAAATTAGCAGCGACTAGCCAATGCTGTGCATGCTCGACATCTTCAAAACGCACGTCCTACCGATTAGCCGCGCAATTTGCCTATCAGAACGCGTGAAAAAAATTGAAGAATAAGTCCTTAAACTTTTGCATAGTCCGAGTAAACGGTGGCATGTAAGCTTGTGCAGTCTGGCAACCACCATGGACAGCCGACGTATGCAACAGGTCCCCATGCAAACATTTAAAGTTCTTAGATTCGTTTGCAACGCAACAAGCGCAGAATGACGCACGGGAAACAAAAGCCACCTTGCTTTTAAAAGTGCGCACGAAGTCTCAATGTAAATGGCCCTCACCAACAGGTCCAGTTATCGCCTAGAGTTGCTGATGCGAAACGAATTTCATGTCAAGTGTGTGTTGCTGCACGAAGACGTCAACATGACATTCCCAACTCACCAGCTGTGGTTCACACAATCTAAAAAAACTTATTTTGGCTGACCAAGTAATTCGTGACAGGTGCAAGTAGTGGATTGTCGTACAGGAATTCGAAAAAAAAGATTTAAGTCTTGGCTTCCCGCTGCAGTTTTGCGCAGTCACCATGTTTTGTAGGGCGCCCAATTCGCAAGAACAGCATCAAGTGCTTGTGGTTCTTTTTCCACGCATCTGTGTTGTAGCTGGCATTCACGATTGCTGGTACCACGTATTTAAGGGATGCCTACGCCGCGTTCCATGTCTCCTGAGGATCACGATGGTAGAGTACTTTGCCTCCGGCATGCAGATAATGGCTACTAGATCCGTGCAAAAGTGCTGCACTGTACGTGCAGCGAGCATTTGTCGCTGTGCTCCGAAGTACTCTTGAAGCCATGTGCAGGCCTTTTTTTGTGTGTTTTACACTGATTATTGGGCCACAACTTGGTGCAAGGTGATTCATCCTTCAACAATTGACTTCACTTGCGTCCCTTAACCTTCGTGACATAGTACAAAGAGCTTCGATAAAGACAAAAGAATTTAACAAGTAGGTGCCACACCATTCGCTGGACCACTTTGGCCTTGTCACTGAATATGGATCATGGCGAACGGGCAAAGGCAGCAATGCCGCATCATATAGCAACGCTGCTCTTGGCGTATTGGCACGCTTACAGGCTGTGTCAGTTTTCCAAAGCGGACGATAAGAGCACTGCTGGCTCCTGTGGAAGGTCTGCATAATGAATATGCACGCGGCTTTTCCCATGCACACACTTACAATCCAGTGCACGTCTTGACGTGGAATGAGACCTACTCTCTAACGTAAAACATTCAAGTCGTAGATATATCTGCCTAAATAGTTCTCCGGTCTTCCAATGCCCATGAAAATGATCACAGCATTTGCAAGTTCTGTTTCATTAACGTGTTAAGAATCTGAGCCATGTGAATCATACAACGTGCCCACTGTTGCGCATCGGTTAGCGCAGCAGCGTCATCAGGTCCGCTGGGCACTCACCAGATTAGCTGGAGAGAGCAGATACGATACAGCCTGAGACTGCATTCATGGACCTCCCTGGCCAGCACTTGCATTTCTATTGATGACCAACCTAACTATTGCACACGTTAAACAAAATCACGTCTAGCACACATAAGGGCACATCACACTTTGCATGATGATTAGAAATACTGCCGCCATGAATCCCACCCTACTGCGCCATGGAATGGCCTGTTGAAGAGCTCGCGAAACCAGCAGCCTCGCATTTATCCTACTCGTTTAGCTTTCAAGACTTAGGAGCGTCGCTGCAATGCTAACGTTCGGCTCATCCGGCTGCTGTTTGGGCCGCCCATTTGAAACTTTGGACTTGCTTTATTTACGCCTGTGCATGCTATACCGATTGGTTGCGCCATGCTAGGCTCCGCAACACGCCCCTCAATGTTTACTGATCCTACTATTGCTTGGAAGGCGTTGTCGAAAGAGCCTACTGACCAGTCGTTCTTCTTCGTGCTCAACAAAGTCAGAGCTTTGGGCTGCGTGTAGCATTTTGTGCACCAAAAAGACCGAAAATTTGTATCAGGAATCCTACATGCGTGCCCCAAGGTTCTTCAAAAGCTGGTACGGCACGCCCATCAAACTTATCTTCAAGAGAAACTTATGGAGACTAAAACTTTTTAAATGCGTATATGCGCACTTTCTTTGCCAGCATGTGAGTGACGCTCACAATGGAGGCGGAATGTTGCTAGAGCAAAAAGACTGCTTCCTGCTCTGTTGTTTTCACGTTTAGTGACAATTCGCTGTAATGGCCGCTCACGCTCTGAGAGAAATATTTCATTGTTGTTAGAAAGGTGCTTTGTTTGCGCACAGCCTCACTTTGCCGATTAGGTTCGTTTCACCTTGCCTCAGTGCGAAAAAGTGTACGTGTGCATACGATTAAGATGATGTTGTGTACAAGTAAATGCTGCGGAGCCACAGCTCTCATAGATGAGTGCTCTAGCGCATGCTGTGCGGCGGGCATAACCTAACACAATGGCAGGAAAGCAGTCAAAAGTGTAGCCGGAAACCAAGTCACGCTAGCTTTTCATTCAAACGTCACTAGAAGTGCTCCCCCTGAGATAGTTTCAAGCCCTGTGCAGGAAATCTCATGTGGCTTAATACGATAACGCTGCTGCATAGCTAAAGTTAGCACAAGAGGTGACCCATGAGAATAGTGCCAAAGCAAATCCATAGATGCGCTCAGCTTACTTGGGTGACATGTGCCTCCAGGGGCAGCACTAAATCATGCTTTCCCTTGCACCCTGAGTAGCATTACAGCATTTTCTTTCACTCCTCTGAGCACGAGTATGCATGCGCATGTCACTGCAAACCAGCGCAAAATTTCACGGCCTATGGTTTGACGCTATTTTGCTTTGTGGTTTGAACAAGCTATGCATCGGAACTACTTATACTTCAATACAAAAAAATGATTCCTGATACCCGCTGGCAGTAGTTATGAGAAATGGGTCCCTAACGGCATTCACCCAGAATCTATTAACTGTTTCTTATGCTTTCGCCATGCACTGTATTTGGAGAGTACAGAGACCATTTTCCAAAGGACGTCGCCCTCCTGATAGCACCGGCATTGGCACCTGCAGACATGTATGCGGAGAACTCCACATATCAGTGTTCATCTGGATGTAAACTGCCAATTTTACAGCAAACGCGTTTTGAAATCGTGAAACGACCTTTAATCCTGTCCCCGCAAGCTTCCTGCGCCAACATTTGAACCACGGATTCGGTTTTAATATCAGTCACTTCCTTGTGTGTGTTGTTTTCTCACTGGCTGGACAAAGCAGACAAGAGCCGAACCACAATGCTGAAAGACCTTCACAAAGCCTTGGCGTTCAGATCCACCGCATATAACACTTGTTCCAGCATCAAAAAGCGTGCCTTAACTTAACAGTCGACGATAATACCCCTCTGCAGCTTGCTCCCAGGGAGTCCAGCTTTCTTGGTTGTCAATGAAGTCGCAACGCGTAGTGCTCCAGTTTCTTTGTCGATTGTGAGCAGTACTGGACAGGATTAGCGCCGAAGTTGATGGAGAAGGAAGTCGTTTCAATACTGAATTTTAAAAGCATATACTCGGCTGCCTACAGGGGCAGTGTTCCACTATGCGCGGGAAGTATGTTCCGTGCTCTTTTTTCTGTGCAGTTACTGAGAACTGCTTGCCTGCCTTCGTCGTGTAGATAATGAAAAAGATGATCTTGGGTGTTCACACAAGATGCTGAAATATTCTCAGCTTGTCGCCGGCCTCCAGGTGGTTGTGTTTTACAGAAAATCAACTTTTCCATTGCAAGCAAGTTACAGTGCGTTTTCGCCTGCCATGCACTTCCGGAACATTACAACGACAGCTACTAAGCAGCAGGCAAGAGAAAGAATAAGCGTGCATGCAACTGCAGACGTCTAGCTCCTTCAGTATTAGTAAGCCGTTTGCATTCTTCCAAGACACTCAGTTATGCCCATTTAACTTTACGGGTAAAGAAGCCTTAAGTGACAAGCGTCGCTCAAGCGCATCTTCCTGTTCCTAAAACCTTTGCCAGACCTGATGATTTCAGCTTCACCTCATACAAATTGTAGTTGACGGGAACCTGTCTGCGCCGCTGTGCGCCATGATTATACGATACTGTAAGATACCTGAAAACACAGAATCGGCTTTGAGCTGTCAGTTGTGAGCATATGGCGCATGCTATTGCAGTTAGCACCAACAATCCGACGGAGCCAACAGCGGATTTCAAGCAGGCAATCTGTACGTTGCTTGTAGTCCCTACACAGCTTCTCTGAATAACTTGGCAGAGCAGCTAATTTTCTCCTTTTGCTACGCTGTGCAACCTGTATGCAGGATGGGAACTCCAACAAAAGGCCATCTTTCTGGGTATACTCCAAACATACCACTGCGTCTCCCGTATTAAGCAGAAACACTGCTATGGTGTTCTCCAACTACAGGACCACATTTCGAGCCACCAAGCAAACAAAACGAAAACTTGCAAAAAACCAATAGGCCTTTTATATAGTGACACACTGATATGCATATGCAACTTCTCAGAAGCGCAGTGCTTGCGCCTCTCCTTGCTACTGTTTCGCCAACCTTATTCAAACAGCCCACTAGTGTCAAAGCTGCTCTCGCGTGTCTGCAACGTCACGGCTATCTGAGCCTGAAGCCCACTTTCTGTTGCATGCATATTCCTCTCCACGTCGCTCCATTTATTTCGCGGTATTCAACGCTTAGCATCTAAACAGCCACTCTACTGAAGGTAATTCCCAGAATCAACCAATTCTTATGAGAGAATGCTCCCTGAGTCCATACACTCGCCTTGTATGTGAATGAATTCACACCTGACAATGTTGGGCTTGCGCGCGTCGTGATAAGATCGTCGGGCAGATATAATAATAACAGCGCCCCAAACTTTTTATGCTCGTGACTTTCTTGCCGATATTTTGTTAACGCCATTCACAGATTTTTAATCTTCACAGCAAGCAGACCACCTCACGCATGGGTTGCAATTCAGACAAATGCTCAGCTTGGTGCAAGTTTGCGAGTTAGGCGGCAAGTCAAGGTGCGTGTTTTGGTGGCTTTTCGAATTTGCGCCTCATCCACGCAATCGCACGACTTCGGTATTTTTGGTGTTCTGTCTGATGCATGCAATACACTAGCTGATCCATTCACAGCGTAATACTACGACGCCATGGTGCATGTCACAAGTTGCGAGCAGGTTCACCAAGGGGTAAGCATATACACACTTTAGAATAGTTGTGCATTCCGTGCACGCAAAGCAATGCCTGACAAGCAGGCAATCCTTCAAAATATCTACGACTTCCTTATATCGACCAAACAGCCTGTGAGACGTTTTAACGGGCCATATGTGCCAGTACAAAAGTTTGACGCAAATTAGGACGTAGAATTATTTTGTGAATGCCCCGTGTTCTGTCTGCATTCTACTCCAGCATTTAGGATTGCTATGGCGTAGTTGAGCGTAATATTCCACAAATTGGTTTTCCTATGCGTAATGAACTTCGCAGCGCGTGGCGCGCGATAACAGATAGCACAGTGCTTTATTTCAAATTTAATTATGTGGCGATCATTCATACCGTCTGCAGATGTTTTGAATACTTCTACTTTCACGTTCGCTCAACCAGAGACCCACCCCTATCTTTGAAGAAGCGTGAGACAAGGTCCGTTCACTACACCCCCCTCGACATTGTGTGCTGCGCGTTCCATTGCGTTTCGCAGACTATTCTACGCAGCGCGAAGGTTTGTGCAGACAGGACTAGCCGTAAGACAATAAGTCATTAGAACGCTTTAGATAATTCTGCCTAGACCCTTCTGTAAACACGTGACTTCATTGGCTTTGGGAACGTTTCCGGCAGCGTGTCGCCCCGGCTGATGATTTAGGTCTTGCTAAAATGGCTCAGGTGCCAGACAAACAGATCAAAGAGGTCACACACCACAAAGAACACCTAGCCTCTGCACAAACAACTAAATGCGTATCGACATTCCACCCACAAATCTTTGATGCATCTCTCGTTAGACAAACACTTCTTCGCAAAGCATCGTACAAGTCACCCTATGATTCCTCCCGTCTGTAGAACGGCAAGCAGCCTACGACGTGAGGCTAGACCACCCTGAGCCGTCGCAACATTCGCTTTCGGAGGTGCCACAGAGAAAACAGCACCCTATTCCTTCCGTGGCCGTATGCACCTGTTCCTTTGTGGCTGCGTGAATCTGCCACGTAGAGAGACAACCAGCGCTGCTTGCAGTCGAAGTCGTTCTGGCGCGCATTTGGTTCACAATCGCTTCAAAAGTGCTTTCGTTGCATGCTTTTTTTGAACCTCTTTCAACACACCTTCTGCGTGCTCGGCCACGCTTTCCACGCGCTTGACGTTGGTGTGTTCGACGCAGGAAACAACGCGATTCGCGGCACTCCGTTGACCCCGACAACAAACGCTCCTGCTACCAGATAACCTATACCTGTGGCGGCATTCAGACACGAAAAAAGACACTCTGATGGCTCAACGCCAACTGCAATGCGAACGACTGGGGAACGGATGTGCTCTTCCATGCGTCACTTCACGGTGCTCGTACTCACGGCGCCCAACACCAAACTGAACGACATGAGCTTTCGTTGTAAAGGCCTCGCCTGACGCTTGCAGAGCACACCTGACGCTTCCAGCGTGCATTTGCAGACGCCCATCAGATATAGCCAAATGCCGTTTCGCTTTCTCGGTCACCCAACGT